>NW_021636057.1:0-67326 GCF_004799145.2 Neltuma alba | reverse complement strand
GGTCAAGTGCTTCTGTCCGTTCGTTGCAGGACCACAAACGGCCACCATGCTCAGGAGGCTCTGCGCCGTGCTAAATTCAAGTTTCCCGGTCGCCAGAAGATCATTGTCAGCAGGAAGTGGTAAGGAAGCATAAGTTCATCTCTTCTTTTTTAATGGCTTGTCTGTGTCAATTATGAAATTCCATGTCTTTACTGGGCTCATCCATTTTTTGTTTTTCATGATTACTGTAAGTTTGCTTTTGTCCAGTTTCTAATTTCTGATCTAAAGCATTCTGGTTTAATTCAATATGAAGTAGTCATAAATTCCAACATGGTTCGCAGGACTCATAAATTCATATCCCATGAATGAACCAATGCCGTTCTATATGGGAATCTGACAATGCTTTGCTATGTTACCCTCGGAGTCCTATATTTTCTCCCGGAAACATGTCAATTTTTCAGCCGAGTTTTATGTTAATTTATCAAATTGACCATGAAAATTATCTTTTTTTTTTCTATTTTCAGGGGATTCACCAAATTTAGCCGCGCTGAGTATCTGAAGTTCAAGTCAGAGAACCGAGTTGTGCCAGATGGAGTCAATGCCAAGGTTTGTCTCCTACTATAATAGTACGATGTTCTGGAAAGAATTGATTACTTGTCAAGTATTCAATGAGTGGAAGCTTGATGTTTAACTCTCCTGAAATCACTTTCTTGACCAAGTTAATTTTCTTTTCCTTTATGCTTTTCAGGTTGGGTGTCATGGACCTTTGGCTTTGCGAGAGCCTGGAAGAGCTTTCTTGCCTGCTAATGTATAAGGATCATTTTACCTGTATGAGCCTCGCTGTATATATATATATGTTGTTGTGTGTGTGTGTGTGTGTGTGTGTGTAAGGATCACGTTACCTGTATGAGCCTCGCTGAATGTGTGTGTGTGTGTGTGTAATGGTGTCCTCTTTCTCTGGGGTCTTGATTACTGTATGGACAGTAATTCTAGTACTCGTGTCAGGTTGCAGTATGTTACGTAATTTCTGATGAGGTGTGATCGATAATAATGGGGCACATGTGGATGCCACTTTCCCCCTTTTTTTTGGACTACTTCGCCATTTGCTTTTAATTAGGTTTGAAATTTGGAAGGATTGTTGTGAAAAATTGTTGGTGGACAACACGCCAAAACAATTATGCGTTGAATTGAAGGACTACTTAAACTATTAAACGTAGCGACGTAAATTAATTGGATTAAATTATTTTAAGCAATTTATAATTTATAAAATAAACATAAAAGAGGAGTTTTGTCTCGTAAAATGCAAAAAAAAAACTTACCTGAAGCAATTCTGGCAAGTTGGGTCCCAATGGGGTTGTACAAAGTAATGAAAGTATAGCTTATATCAATATCGTTTGGTGGAAAAAGTATATAAACTAAAAGAATATGATTCTATTTTTCAAAAAAGAGCGTTGGCACGTTGGCATATTCCCCATTTGCTTTTAATTAGGGTCGAAATTTGGAAGGATTTTTGTAAAAAAATGTTGGAGGACAACACGTTAAAAACAATTATGTGTGGTAAACGTACACAAACTAATCTGGATTAACTTATTTCAAGTGATTTTATAGTTTATAAAGTAAGTGTATGAGAAGAGTTTTATCTCATAAAGTGCCAAAAAAAAACTTATTTTAAGCAACTCTGGATTGTACAAGATAGTGAAAATATAGCTTATATCAATATCTATAATTCTTTTGTTGTTTGGTGGAAAATGTATACACTAAAGGAATATGATTCTATTTCTCAAAAAAGAGGTTGGTACGTTAGCATATTTCTGTGATTCTATAGGTTTGGGTCCTTGTGGGGTTGTATAAAACCCAATACAGCTGATATCCATGTCCACAATTATTGTTTGGTGGAAAAGATATATCTATAAACCAAAGGAATATGATTCTGTCTTCTTTTATTCGGATAAAAAAGGGCCGGTACGTTAGCAAATAGGTTTGGATGTAACGCCTTGATGCCCACTTCGAGGGAACTGGCAAGTGGCAAGAGCAAACTGCAAATAGCTATAGTTATAATTGGCAAAAAGAATATTTCAAACAAAAATTTTGCTAAATATTCATTTTGTAAGGTAATGACCAAAAGAGCACAATCGAATAAATTCCACTCGCTTTAAGTGCTCGGTAAGATTGTTCTTGGATTTGTATGAATCTCTTCGAGGTCCATTACAACGAAGCAGGGAAGAAACCTGCTAACGCGAAGATTTCTCAAATATTAAAGGGGCAACCATTACTTTTTCGAGTAATTGAACCACCAGCACAAGAACATACCAGTTTTTTTTTTTTTAATTGAAATGATTATGAATTGGACAGGGAGAATCTATTCCGATCATTTATCGATTGTTCATCTATTTGATTGCAACTCCTTAAAACTCATTGTTATTTAGACAAAAAAGAAAAGAAAATTGCAACAGAGTATAAGAAAACAAAGACTGCCAACATTGGAAAAGGAAAAACAGGATAGAAGGAAGTAGTGCACGTTACCAACAAAACATACAAAGCTTTCTTTAAATTATATCAGTCAACACAAAATAATGACTACTTCCCTACCTATGTCCACCGATGCTTCATCCATATATCTGCATTTCATTACACAAAATTTGAGCCTCCATTATACTCTCTAGGGCTATGGCTTCTTTCTGAGGAACTTACAAACAGGTTGTTTAGTTGGGTTTAGTACAACCCAATTTGCCTGCTTCAACTGGTTTTAGTTTGTAGTACTTTAACTCACTGCCAACATGCTAAACTAATTCCATTTTACCAGGGTCAGCCACATCTGTGTTGACTTCATTTTAGTGTTACTTTCTAGCTTCACACCTGTTCCTGAGTCATTTGTTTCGTGTACCACGTTTTGACCTTGTTTTGTTTGCTTGAGAAGTTGCTTTCTTAGGAGTACAATTTTTCCCTTGTTCAATGTTTTCTTCCTTTATAGAACCATCAGAAGGAAGCAGTTTACAATCTTCAGATTCTTTCTGAGATTTTCTCTGAGAAAACCTAGTTTTCCTGGTTGTGTTTAGCCCTTGTGGCTCGATTCCATTGTCTGCATTATTTTCTGCAATGTATTCCTGAGAATTTGCAGATTCTTTAGTTTCATGCACAATACCTTGTTTAAGAATTTTTGTCTTGTTTGATTGTGGTTTGTGCTTCTTGGTTGCACAAGTATCAACTTGTTCATCCAAAATCTCTTGTCCATCTTCAGCTGATTCTGGAAAGGCTTTGACAATGTAAATCTGCGGTAAAAATATGAAGATATGTTAGATGCGAATCTAAGTTATTCATGAACCATAAAAAGTAAACCATATTCAAACCTTACTATTCTAGTAGTAAACCGTAAATATATCCATGAACCATAAATCAACAGTAATTGACTACTTTAAAAGGGCAAATTAAAAGTTCTTGATTTCATTCATGCTCGCTAACCACTTCCTGTCTACAAATATTTGAACAAAGGGGTAATTCAGAAATCCGTATGGAGATCTAAGGTCCAGGTTGAGAAGAGTGTTGAATATTGTGAAATTTTTTCTGATATCTCCCTGATTTGGGATAGCAATATTCTTATCTCTGTTTCTTTCTTGTTTTTGATCCTTCATTCTAACAGGCCTTCCGTTTATTGTCATCTTTCATTATAAGCCATGACTGTTGCTATGACCCCTATTAGTAATAATGCATAGCACTCAATCCTCAGAACCAGTTATAGGCAATAGTCAAATTAGTAAAAGAATAATAATCATGAGATAATGGACGACTAAGAGTACCTTAAATCTGGTAGGTTCAACTAATTCAAAAACAAGTGCATCACCATCATCCAACTTATGATCCAATGCAAATCCTCTCCACCCTCCGCTGAGCCCAGTTCTATTGCCAAGGAAAACAGCCTCAAATTCTGAGCCATTTTCATCCTCTAAAATCATGTCACACGTAGTCTTAGGAAGATGGTCGTGGCAAAATCTATTAGGGAGACCCTATCATAATAAAGATAATCATAAAATAGTAAGCATGATTATATCAAAATAAGTGCTTCAGGGGAAGTTTTGTACTAGTTTAAGAACCAATTTACCGAAGAGACCTGTTTGATAATATTGATCTTGAATATGCAATTTATGAATGCAGCCAATTGAATCTCTTTATTGTAACTCACCAGCCAAAAGCAACTATAAACATGAGACCGGACCATTGACTTAATAAATGCTGGATTTGAAGTCTGTAAATCGCTTAGAAGTGTTTCTGCAGCCATGAAAGCACGATTTCTTTCTTCATCTGTGGCTTCTTTTATTTCATCTAGTGGCCTTGCAACATAACTGAGATTTCCATACCTTGTCAGTAATATTTCACATGCAACAATGAGAAACCTTTTCAAAAAGAATAAGCACCTTCCCCATGATGAAGACGACCTTGACCTCTTCCGCAAAGGTGGAAGATCTATGAATACCTATAACGGCCAAAAAAAATGTCTAATTTTTTCAAGAAGGAAAACCCAATGAAATTGTTTACAGAAAGATCTAGCATGAAACATTATAGTGGTTCCCAATATATGGTGTGGTTTCAACACTGAAGACTTTTTGTATCACTTTAGTAAGCAAAACTATGATTCTTCCAAGTTCACCAGTCCAAAGGTACTAAAATAATGCATTACTGTTGAGGACCAAAACTATACTTCTGATTCCAAGTACACCATTCAGCAATCATATTCTCAGTACTAAAGTGATGTTGAAAGCCTTAGGAGTATCAAATTGATGGGCGCCGAAACTTGCGATGACCAAATAGGAGTTTTAGTCAGATAGATTATCATTAGACAGATACTACAGGAAAACCAAGATTTGTTGGTCACATAAGAGCAATAAATTACCACCTGACCACCTCGTGGTTAAAATTCATAAACAGATATAAGTAAATTTGTAGTTCAAAGTATGCAAGTCCTATAAGAATAAAGTTGATATTGATGCCTACCTCCTCACGATATGAAGGAACAGAATTTCGCACGCGAGAAGAGCGTCTTGGTTCCACGACATCATTACTATTTGATTTTTGTTTTGGTCGACATTGCTGCAGAGGCAGAGCAAGAGAGATCAGTCAGATGCTTGTGATTATTCAGAGTAAAACTAAAGAAAACATAACTTCACCGGAGGAGCCTTCTTCTCTGGTGTGACGAGTTCAGATAACTTCTTTGAAATTTTTGAAATCCCCAGATCCTTCAGAGCAAAAGTAAAGAACTTGTAAATTAATTAAAGAAGAATTAACAAAAGCAAAGCAGTATTGGTTATAAATAGAACGTTAATTGTCTCAAAATCAATAACAGAATACAAGATTTAATACACAGTTGTTTAGAAAAAAGCTCTCACCCTATAAAACCACACTCAACAAAAGAGATGGAAACATTTTCATGTAACTGACTTTTAAAGCTGATGCTTTAAATGTCAACTTGAAGCTTGTTATTTCACGTCACCAAATCTCAGGTACTCTCAACATTCAGGCACCACAGTGATACAAGAGTCTACCAAAATCTCCGTCTCCGAGAATGTTAGATGAGAATCAAAAGAATGACTTGGTATATTTAGCACACCCTCTCATGTCAAATCCAGGAGAAAATATGGGTCAACATTTCAGACAGTGTGGCAAGGATAGGCTCTGGCCACATGGGTTGGATATCACTTGACGGAATGTCCAGGCTTCATCGCGTGTACTCAAATATATAATTGTATTTCCAAGCACCAGTATTAAAAGGAGTTTTACACAAACACTAATTTACCTCGAATCTTTTTCTGTTTTCTTCAAGCCGTTGCTTTCGAGCCTCTTCATATGTGTTGGTGGCGCAACCCTTTGCCATCTGCTAATGCTGGATTGTTAGTGATGCTTCCAAAATTGAAGAATGATCTGATGTTAATTTTCTAGTATGGACGCCAACAATTCATGACGGTTTACGAATAAATGTTAAGGCACAGGAAAAAGAAACTCCCCAAAAATAGTGGACTTTAAATCAACTTTAAAAGCCTTATGCAGTAAAGGAGAAAGGGGGGATATAAAGCAAGGCAGGATGAAAATATAGCTTCCTTTAGTTTTCTTCATCGCACTTTTTCACTACAATTCCCCCATTCTTGCACCTTTAACTCCAGAATCGGTCTTTTTTTTCCTCCTCCTCCTTCTTCTTCACCTTTTTTCCCATAGCCAGACTAAACTTTTTTTCATATATAATAAATGTTAATAGAGGAAAATAATAAATGTTAACAGAGAAAAAAGTACAACTTGTTTGAAGATACCTTCAAAACAGTAGTTACAATACCAACTAAAAACAGAACAGAGTCACAAAAGCCCAAGAAAATGTGTGCGCGTAAAAGAGCTGTGCGATCCGAATAGGTTAATGCTGCAGCTAAATACAAAACTCTATCCCATGTCATATGTAAAGGTGAAGAAGTGCCCTTGAGGATCCTCCAAAGCTACAAAGAATTTATAGAGAACAAATGAAAAGAGAAAGGGAAAATGGAGACAGATTACCGATGAAGAAGAAGATGATGAGGCTGGGACGTTGAAGAGTCTGTGTGATTCGAGCAGCGCTCGCGCAGTGAACCAGCTGCTGGTACGGAGGCATCTTTAAATTACAAATTTGACCTCGGACCGAGTGGCGCCATTTTTGGTTTCAAATCACTTGTTACCGTTACTTTATTGCCATTTTCGGGGGTCAAAAACGTTTTCAAGAAATTAAAAGTAAAATAGTATGCCACATTATTTTTTTGAAAAAATTTTAAAAAAATAACTGTTGAATTTTAAAATTTTAAATTAGTATTGATTTCTACACTTGTAAAAAAAAATGACTATGCTCAAAAAATAAATAACAACACATTTTTGTAATCATTCCTTATTTAAAATTCAATAATCATTTTTTTTAGGATTCTTTCTTATTTTCTAATCCATCCAGCTCCAACATACTCTAATATTAATTTTTTTTCCAGTTACATTTACTGCCATAATAGTATTTATGGTTTTGAGTCCTAAATATATTATAAATAAAATTAGGATATTAAAAGTACTATAAAAATAATATGAGGATGTTAGATGCACTATAAATAAAATTAGAATACTAAATGCAACTTAAAACTATCATGAAAATGCTAAATGTTGCTTTACCAGAAGTTAAATTATTGAGTGAATGATGTAAATTAAATTTATGCCACATTAGACATTTTTTTGTATTGTATTAAGTTTATTGCATCAAAGTATGATACAAAGAATAAGTCGCCCTTCTATAATTTATAAATAGTACTGCCTTCGGTCCTTAATATAAAAGTTAGTTTAACTTTTATTTTGATCTTAAATATGAGACTTTAATTTACTTTGTCTCTCAGATTTATTTATTTATTTTCAAAGTAGTTCTTATAGTAGTTACACATATTAAAATTCAAGTAAATGTTAGTTTTAACTAATTCATTATTAGTAAGAGTATTTTAAAGAAAACAATACTTAATTATTACAAATAACTAACTCAACAAATTTCTTAATCTATTTAAATTAGTCAATTAGTTTTTATATTAAGAATCGAAGGTAAGATAATTTAGATAAAAGTGCAATTTTGGTTAATTGACTTTGTATAATATCTAGTTTTAGTTTCTTAATTTTATGGACTATCTTTTAAGTGTTTTGACCCTAATACCGTCAAAATGACATTACAATTATAAATGGTGACTAAAAATTAGCAGTTAGACTCATCTAAACCTTTTGTTATAAAAGCAAAAAAAAAAAAAGTTAAAAGGGAAAATCACATTGGGTCCTAGTCAAGAGAAATAAAAAAAAAAAATTCATTGCACTTATCATGAATAAAGAAAAATTTTATTGCACTTATTTTAGACAATAGCCGAAACTCCGACTACTAGAGAATAATTCTAAAAGACGTAATTAAAAGGAGTTTGAACATTCAGGCCAAAAAAAAAAAAGGAGTTTGAATCCATGAATTGACTTCGTAGCACCCCTAAAAGATTGATAGTCACCTAGCTATCAAACTCACTCAAACGCAAACTGCATGTATATACACACATACATGTAGTAATAATCTTAAGTCTCCACTTTACAATTTACATCTTGATTTCTTTATGTACGGTTGTAAATTTCCTTATGTTTTACTATAAATTTGCTAATTATATTTGTAAATTAGGTTGGGAATATGAGAAATGAGAGTTGTTAATTCCCTTATATGTTATTATAAATTTGTCGAGGCAGTTGTATATTGGCTGGAAATATAGAAAATAGGAATTATTACTTCTCTTGCATGTTATTGTAAATTTACTCATTGTAATTGTTAATTAGGAAAATGGGAGTTGCTAGCAACTTAATTAGCAACTAAAATGAGCAAATTTTCAATACATAAAGAAATTTACAACACATGACAATTAACAATTCTAATTTTCTATATTCTCAACTTAACTTACAATTACAGTTAGAAAATTTACAACAACGGGTATGAAACTCTTATTTCTCATCAAATTCTCCTTTCTTCTGCTTCTTGCATCCATCTCCTTCCCAATCCACGCTTCGCCATTAGATCTAAGATTAAGCAAATCACAGAAGAAGCCTCAACGAGTCATCAACATATGATGAGAATTATTAACTGTGTTTTTCTGTGTGTGTCATTTAATTCATTCTTCTATATATAGTTTAACTCTTCTCATCATCATTTAGTTTCAGTTAGATCATGTTCATCAAAGGAAAAGTACAGCATGAAGTGCACTCAGGTCCCAACCCATGCATATAAAGGAAAAATCTTCAGTAGAAGATCGGTAAGAATCTTAAAGTCATGCAACTAATAAGAACAAGTTAGAATCTCCTGAAGTTGAGATGAATCTCGAAATCTACTGCCTATTTCTACTAGCTTCTGCCTTATTTATCATAAAAGAACAAATATTAAATTAAATAATAAATAAGAACAAAACAAACTAGATTCCAAAGAGCATTCACTCAATAATAAACAAATCCTAATTGAGATATTTGTAAATAAGATCTTTTTATTATTTGTAACAGAAAATAAATTAACTCCTAAACATATGCTAACAAGCTGATCCACTAACTTCGTCCACTTTCACCCTCAATCCCATGAGATACACTAATTCTATCAAGAGTTCCGTAAAGCTAAGTTTTGACGTTTGGAAAACTACAACTAAATTCGGTAACAAAGAAAGCATAGCAGAAAATGCGTCTGTACCTTCTGCTCTGTTTTGATCAATGCAAGCACTGAAGACGGACTTGTCATAGTCATGTTTTTCCATTTGTTTGCGTTTCTTATAACTTGACAGCTGAAGTACACAACAAATAACCGAATTCAATAGAAGTTTTCACAGCATACTGGAAGAGAATTCATTTTCCATGCAATTGGACCACTTACTCCTAGAAGCAGTGTCTTAAGTATATATCACAGTATTAAATGGTAAATAGTTAAAATGCAACCGACTGACAAAATGGATGAGAACGAAGGTGCTACATTTGACTGTAACGCTCTGTCCTCACATTTCGAACAGAAACCAAGACGGATTGGAGTCTCATTTCATTATTGCATATTCAACTGGGTTTTCCAAGTTGTTAATCATGTAGAAACTATAAAGAGTAATTAGTCATAGTTCTGTATATTAAAATTAACAAAAACCTGCAGCAGAACTTCAATGGTTAATGTTAACCATACTGAACCTATAACTGCATGGCAATACTTTAGGTCCATAATAATCACACTTGAGTAAGTCATCCTAGCTGGTCTTTTATTACATGCTACTATCGTTATAGACCCACTTAGAGGAAAAGAAAAATTAACTCTAGCTAGAATTGAAGATTAATGGAGCTCAACAGGGTAACTACATTCCACTTAAAAAGCATACAGCAAGACAGAAACAAGATACAAAATAAAGAATCAATTTGATCTATGATATATTTTTCATCATATCAATCATCGTGATGTAGAAGAAAGTATTAAAACATAGTAGACACTCGAGTTAAGTATAGAATAGACCGGGTTAAACTTTACTATAGGGGAAAAAAAAGGGTGTATGTAAAGATGAATTTGATTACTACATTAGGTCCTTCATCAGATGAATAACCACCATCCTCAGTTCTCCTTTTTTCTGGCAACGCATCCAATAAATCTGAACAAAAACTTTAATTTTAGATCCTTTAATGTGGGGAAGGAGCCAAAATAGATTACTTCAATCGTCATTTGGCGCTCAATTGAGGTAGTAAAATTAAAGGCAGTGGGAAAATACCTCGATTGGTTTTCACTGCTCTTGGATCCTTCTTTTCTTTGGCAACCCCAAAAATGTCATGGCATAAGTCCTTCATGGACGTACAAACCTGACGTAGACACTCAGAATCAGGTTGAGAGCTAACACCAAACTGGAACCCTCATATTAATTCAACGTACCAAAGTTTATGGCACTTACGCTGGAAAATTCGGATTCAGAGGTACCACATAGTTCGATTAACTTAAGTTTGTCTACTTTGAGCTGTAAAATAGACATCTAATACTGGTTAAACCACTGACGAATAGCTCATATCCTATCTTAGGGTATGGGAGATGTAGGTACCTTATGTTTCTTGGCACATAAATAAAAAGCAACAGCAATGAATACAGGACGAGTGAAGTCAGCACTTGCACGTCGAGAAGCCGGCAATGATGAAAGGAAACGTTCCTTGTAACTTAAAAGAATATAAACAAAATAAGACGTCTCTAGTTCCCTCAGCAATAGACGCACAATCAAACAGAAACACAGACAAGTCTAATGCCCTCGGGAACATTTTGTCAAACATCTTGTAGGTATTGCACCACAGACAGGAAATGGAGAAAGAGCAAAAGGAAATTTTGAGCATACAAATTCAAACCATCTCGAACATATGAAATAATTCTGACACACCCAAATTGAATAGCTAATTCCCTGATATCAAGCTTTGTCCTGTAGCACCAATGATTTGACAATCCAGTAAAACGTCCATCCAGATATAGCACAAACCATACAACTGATAATTAAACGGAAAGAAACTCTGAAGAGAATAGAGATAAAACCAACTTGACTCCTAGGCCATTGTGCAACAAATTGTACGATCTGATATATGCCTTTTCCGACATCCCACTTAGCCTGGTGGCACTCGATCGATCAAACAAAATTCCCATACTGCATGAAAAAAAAAAAAAAGCTAAATATTACCCATTGAAGGAACTCAACTAAGCAACGAAAAGTTGGTAAAAAACACTAAGCATCGGCAAAAGTACCTCGTGGCGGCAATTTCCAAGCAAATTATAGCTTTGCAAACTTCCCCCTACAGATAAAAATGAACAAGCGGAATAGTCAGTATCCAGAATGCGTAATCTGAAACCCAGAGATTCAATGGTACTGAACTTACAACTCCAATGACAGAGGAATCGAATTGAACGTCGCATAAGCGCCGGGGTTCCAACGCTTTTCGCACAGCGAGTTTAGAATCTGATAGTCCGAGCTTCTTGGTTATCTCTGACATATCCATTTTCCTGAAATTGCCTCGGCAGAATGGAGAAGAAGACCTGCTCTTTGAAAGGGTTAATCGAGGTTTGAATCAGTGAAATGAACAAAACAGATGAGGTGGTGGCACTGGCGGGAATGCGAGTTCATCCAAATAATTTTTTAAAAAAATTACAATCAAGTCCCAAAAATAAATATAATTATTAATTTTGTCTTTATAACTAGAGCTAATAATAGGAGTTCAACTTGCGAGCTCAGCCCGCCAAAAAGTAACAGACTGGGTTGATAAAAATGAGAATCATCTTAAAACGGATTTTTGAACCCGTAACTACCAAGATCGAATTTGCGATGAGCTAACCCGCCAACCGTTGTACTTCTTTCTCTTTTTTTTTTTTTCAAATTTGCCCCTTTGAAACTATCAATATTGAGTGATGACTCATAATTGAGCACTTGATAATAATTTGTGTAGTGACACATTGTGTTTATGACTTTGTGGTATTGTTGATTTGGATTTATATTTTAATTTGGGATGTTTTTAAAATCATTTAGGATATATCATGCAATCGTATATTTCATATTTTGAGGTATTTGAAAGTTGAAACTTTGGATTCCATGTTTTACTTATCATAATTTCTATTTACATGTTTTATTTTAGGTATTTAGAAATTTGAGTAGAATAAAAAGAACGACCCAAATATTCCATTTGCATGTTTTATTCAGGCTCGTCACAGGCCAACCGTAACTGGTGGCTCGCCTATATTACTAGTTCTATCTATAACAACTTAAACAACATATAATAATAAGTTCTAAAATAAAGAATATCAACGTCTACCACATTTGTTTTGTAATTTTTTTCTTTTTTAAGATCTCATTGTAATTTTTCCTAATCTATTTCCCAAATTTTTCAATATAAAATTAATATTTGGGGAAAACCTCCTCAAAAGAGGGATGAATTACCCAAATTCTACTTTGCGTTGTTAAACTCAGAAAACCATTAAGCAGGTCATACGATCTAAATTGAGATTTAGAAAATTTGTCAATTTACCCCAATGGCCCCCATTAACTAGAAAATTAAAGGTAGTTTGCTATGCAAATTGAAATTGGTGAATTGCAAAAATTAAGTTGTTAATTTCTAAGGCCATCTTATGCTTAAGTTAAAATAGGTTTGTTGGAAAAGTTTTGTTGCGAATAAGAACTTGTGCATTGCGAATTGGAACTTGGGACGAATTGCAAAATTTAGCGTATTAATTTTTAAAGATGTCCTATGCTTAAATTATATATGGTTAATGCAAATATTTTTTTTGCGAATATGAACGTGTGAATTCTAAAATTTAATGTTTTAATTTTTAAGGTTGTCTTGTGCTTGAATTGCAAAAATTTTAATGCAAACTTTTGCTGTGAGAGGAAACTTGTGAATTGAGAAAGTTAACACCTTATTTTTAAGAATAAGTTGTACTTAAGTTGCAAGATGATTGTAGCCAAAAAAAAAAAAAGTTACAAGATACTTATTGCAAAAATTTTGTTACAAGTTAGAACTTGTAAATTGGGAACAAAACTTTTTAAAACAATGCTTTTAGAATCAACTTAAAGAATTAAAAACATTGTTAAATTCAATTATTTTAATTGATATTGACACTAACTTTTTTTTTATAATTACTTAATATTTACATGTTTGATTCATACATGACATAATTCAACTTATAAATATAAAAATTTTATTCATAAACATTATTTGGTGTAAACTCAGAGTACCTCTATGTCATTTTAAACTTGAGACTAATTTCTGTCATGCCGAGAGCATTAATATTAAAACCCTCCCAACAAATACGCTTCTCCATATTCGAACTTGTATTCTCCTTCTTATAAGGATGAGACTGTTTACTATCTCAATTGTTCATTATTTAGGAACATTAAAATTTGATTGTAAATAACACAACTGGACTATTACTCAAATAAGTCGTAAGTTAAATACAAATTTAAGCTATGATATTGTTCATTGTTTTGGATATCCTAATGGACTGCCTCATACCAGGAAGAAAAACTTGCCTTTGATTTGATCTCATTTTGCTTTTGCCTTTCTACCCTCTGTACAGTCTCCTTTTTCCACCACTAACTTTTTGCTTTAAGAGAAGCTCTTGTCTTCTCGCTTTCTCAAGATACTATACGGAATGGATTGGTATTCCATTGGGATTACACCTCATATCCAAATGTTTTGTAACCAAATGGAGCATGACACCATGGTCTCGTCAAGATGAGACGGGTGACATATTTCCAATGTCTCTGCTCCTTTTCTTTATAATTTAATACTAATTGGCTATTTTATCCCCCCAAAAAAAAACTTCACTTTTAAATATGAAATTCATTGAGCATGTTGTTATGAGTTAAAGTGTAAAAATATCCACAACTCTTATCAAAAGTGTGTACAAAAATGACAAAACTGTTATAGCAATTAACAACAGTTACTTTTTAATAGTGGGGTCCACAATATTATCATGAAAATACTAAGATAGGCTGAGGGGATATTTGGTAAAAATAAAACCATGATTTTAAAAGTATTTTTATATTATACGAAATAAACATGTAAAAGAGTTTGTTTTGATTTTTAAAAAAAAAAACTATTTTTAAAGTACTTTTGGATTATTTAAACAACTTCCGGGTCCAAAAATAAAACTCTACCCGACCTGTTTATCTTCTCGGTTGATCTCCCTCCCAACTTAGCAAGAGGGGGGAAAAAAAAAGAAAAGAAAAACCACCCTCAATCTGAGACTCCAAATTGAAGAAGGCAATTTTATTGATTCGCCTAGACGAACAAATCCAAAGTTCGACGGCCTGAGACTTTGGAGTATCACGAGGGAAGGAGGAACGTAAAGCAGCCATGCCTTTTTTGATTTTGGGATTTGACCTTCAACTCCGTTTTGCCGTCCTCACTCTGATCGAGATTTGAGACAAGATGATGGCAACGGCGGTGAGATCTAAGATGATCAGCGATAACCTCTATGACTTTTATTGACCAGGATCTAAGATGACGAGCAAAAGTTGCGGAACACAATGTGCCCACTCTCTCTCTTTTAGGTGTGTTTAAGACTGACTCGTCCCGATAAACCTGTTCCGGTCCCGACCGTCTAGTCTTGAAATTTTTTAGAACCAAACAAATCAGGATAGGACAAAAAAATAACTGGGATAGGACAGGACATGAGACGGGATCGTCCCATCCCAGTCCTTTTTATTTTTTCTATTTTTTTATCATATTTATATAATATCATTTTTTTCATATTTTTTTTAAGACTTGAGACTATTATATAAAACTAGCATCACCTCTCCCGCGCTCTGCGCGGGAAGCATTCACTTCATTTAATCATATATAAAAACACTTCAATCTAATTTTTAATTATACGTAGAAACACTTCAATCTAATTTTTAATTATACATTAATGTTTCTATGGGGCAAACAATTAATAAACAATATTAGCAACACTTTTAATTAAACATAATGAACATACAGTGAGTGAATACATTAAAAAAACAATAAATCATGTCAACAACTGGAATTTTCACACATTACAACAACATCAAGTTATAAGTTGCTAAATATCTCCTTATACACAACGTTTTTTGTGGTCTTCTCACTTGTAGATGCACTCCTTGGAAGAACAATTTTCAAACCATCCATGCATTTGACTCTTGATAGTGCCACATATAGTTGACCATGAGTGAACACAGGCTTTTGTAAGTATACTCCAACATAACGTAATGACTGACCTTGACTCTTATTGATGGTCATTGCAAAGGACAAAGTAATAGGGAACTGTCTTCTCTTCATCTTGAAAGGCCATTTACTTTCTGATGGGTTCATGTCCATTCGATGAATCAAAACCTTTTGATTTGGTTTTGAACCATTCAATGTAATTGCCTCAATAACAGTCTTGCCTAGCTTTGTAATACGAAGTCGTGTACCATTACATAGTCCTTCTGCTTGATCTATATTCCTCAGCAAATAATTGGTGATCCAACTTTCAACATTAGCTTATGTGGTGGCAATCCAGAGCTACTAATAGTGTTCAGAAATTTAGTAGTGTATAGATTGTCAAAGCTGTCCTTTGATTCGAAGCCTGGCACACTGAATCCGAACTGAAGAACTCATGGGCTTCACCGGGCAAAAGAGAGCACATGTATTGGTTGATCTTGTCAACCATTTCGATTGTTGGTGCAAGTATAGCCCTATCATTGAAGTATTCATTGTTTTGACAGGTTTGCAATGACATCACCATAAATTACTGAGACAATACCTTCAATTGTATCTTCATAATCATTCACTAACAGTGCTTTAGGCACTTCAATGTCAGTAGTACCGTCATTTGGCTCCCCTAACTTGCCATCACCAACATCTAATAGCCATTTGGAAAACCACTCTAGTTTCTTCTTATCTTCTTCACTTCCCAACGTTGTCAATCGCATGTTTTTTGTTAAGGTGAAAATGGTACAACTACTCCACAAATATGAGGAACATATACATGCATTAACGACACTTGCTCTTGAACCTTTTGGAACCACAGGAAGTATTTGACGAAAATCACCTCCCATTATTATGCATTTCCCTCCAAATGGAAGATTTGAATGGATTAGATCCTTCAGTGAATGATCAAATGCTTCAATGCAATAACGTTGCACCATCGGAGCTTCATCCCAAATAATGAGCTTAGTGCATTCAAGTAATTTTGCCAACGGAGAACCCTGACTAATAGAGCACATTGAGGTTTCATTAACTTGAATAGGGATTGCAAACCTCGAGTGAGCTGTCCTTCCAGAAGGTAGTAATGTAGCAGCAATACCACTTGATGCAATTAAGTACAATTTTGCTTTGTGCTCGTAACGATGATGCCAATGCATTCCATAGGAATGTCTTCCCTATCCCACCAAATCCATAAACAAAAAAGAAACCTCCATTATCATTTGATACAGTAGACATGACCTTGTCAAATATGCTTTTTTGCTCATTAGTTAATGAAGGAATTAACTTATCTGCTTCAGCTTGTAAAACATTTATGTCGTAAGATAACTCCTGCATAATCAAGTTGTTTCCAACATCTATAGGTGCTGACATACCTGGAATTGGCAAAGAAGGGAAGTCATGGATGCTTTTTCCATTTTGACGAAGTAAAGCATCAATATCCATAAGTGCAACACGTTCTTTCTCTACGGGTGAAATGCTGACATCTGTAATGAATGATAATAGAATTTAGTATTAGATAATAATAAAAAAATAATATTCTTCCAAAAGTGAAGATGAAACTTACTTGAGAAATTTGGGTCACGGCGGGGTATGTACATTAAATCTTCTGACAATAACTTTGAACAATCACTCCATACTTTCTTTGGTTGATGCAAACAACAACATAAAAGCATAGAGATAAAAAATTTACACAATGACCTACCAGATGCCCAAACTGCTGCTTCTTAGATTCCTGATATATATTCAGCATCATCATCTAATGAACCAAGTGCCAGACATGCTGCCCTAAAAGTTGGATGGATAACCCCATCTACTGTTCTAATATCTTCAAAAGACGAAGGCCCCTTAACTTTGGTGAGTAAGATTCGTAAGTAGTACAGTTCTCCAACTGAAGCTGATACATGGTTTATCCTACCAACAGCAAATCCTTTTTTTCTCTCCTTCCATTGCCTTTTATTTTTTTGGTACACAAAATGATTAGGAAATTCAGCATAAGTTAATGTAGCAGCAAGCCCACCCTTAGAATTAAATTTCATCCATGCTAGAAATTGTGACTCAGCAACTCTTGGCTTATCCAATAAATCCGTAACATCATCAGAGTTAGAGTAAATAATAAACTGTTGATTTGGTAAGTGGAAGCTCAACCTCTCTACTGCTGGATATCTATGATGAATTTGAAACCCAAAAATACGCCAAGCACTTTCACATGCAGATATGTACCTACAACTATAGTATTGTTGTATCTCATCAATGAAACCTGTAGCGTCGTGGTTCCTACTATTGTCAAATATTCCAGCAACAACTCTATCATTTCCCTTACTGATGTACTTAAATAAATACTTAATTGAAGTTGATTGATTGCATTTCTCCACATTAATGTGTGCTTGGAACATCTGCAATAATGTTGGATTATATGGGACAACAAATCGATTATCAAGGGCTATACCTTTAACTTCTATTTGCCTCCCATCATCTCGCCTACGATAAGTAGGATAACCTTCATCATCCAAGGTAGTTTGTTGAGCGAATCTCTTGGGGAAATATTTTGTGCATTTCTTATCCTTCATGCATGGAGATTTTGGATTGTTTGCCCCACATAGACCATGCAACATATATTTTTGGACCAAATCATATAATATAGGTGAAGACTCTTTGTCAGGAATTTCAGCAGATATGACTTCATCTATACGTTCAGCATTGTTGATTTTGTCTTCTGGTTCAAGAAAAAGGAGAATGTGTGCATGTGGCAACCCTCGCTTTTGAAATTCCACTGTATATACCTCTACATGTTAAACCATAAGTATTAGCACAAAATAAATATAAAAGATGGCATCACTAATTGACAACAATATAATTACAAAAAAAAATGACTTCATATTACCTGCACGTACAGAGCCAAAAATTCTCTTCTCTTTTATTGTCTTGAGAAGAGAATGCAACTTCATCTCAAAAACCCTACATAAGATGTTAGGCCTATCTGAAGGTTGCAAAGATTGTTTTTGACAAAATCTCTTGATTTCTGGCCAAGCTGGATTGCAAGTGAAAGTTAAAAATATATCAGGATATCCTGCCCACCTGCATAAGGCCATAGCATCTTGGTAATTTTGTATCATGTACCTTGCTCCTCCAGTGAAAGAGGAAGGTAGTATTATTCTTTTCCTAATAGCAGACGCATCCGTTTCACCTCTAAGTACTGCATCAGTAAGACCTCTATACAACTCAACTCTAAGCTCTTTTTGATGTGTCCTAACCCAAAGTAATCTTTGAGATTCAATCATTGTGTACCCATCAACTATGAACTGTTGAAGTAACCTTGTGGCATGTAATAAGACGGAAAGCTCAAGTTCACGTGTCATCAACCTATATGAAAAGAATTCTCTCATGCTTAGCCTTTTCTTTTTCTTTGTGGCACTTAATGTCTCTTCTCTGTGCTCAATATCATCTCTATATCCATCTTCTCCATATGGGAATAGTGAAGGATATTGAAGAGGTAAATAACATGCATGTAGCTCATTAATGCGTTTGGGAATTCCAGATTGGTACTCCACAATAATATCTCTGACATTGTAACTGTTATCAATATCACTAACAATCAAAGCTGCAACTTCAGAAGTAGAAGGCATGTTGTATATGCGGCCATCATGATATCTTGAACTAATTAAGCATAACTTCAGCGTAGCATAGTTATCTCGATTTATAATTGAAGCTACATGATGGTACTGCTTTACATATGGATTAACTTCATCAAGCATCAATTTAATTTCATAGGCAAGGGCTGGATCAATTGTAGAATCTCTTTGATGTTTACTGCAAATCAATAATGAAATAACATCACCAAAAAGTAACTACTTATACCATTAAGATTATCTAGGAAAGAAATAAATTATGTGTTACCTCACAGCAGCAATCCTATTGGGCACTTCATTTTCTGTGTCAAAAATATAAAGCTGTGAATACACAAGTTTTAGAGCCTTCCATTGGCAGCAAACTCCCAATACTATGATAATTCATTCCAAACAGAGAGAATGCATATGGGCCTCCACCAGAATTCAAGCCATGATCAATCTTTCCTCCCATTGAGGTGAACGAAAACATGTTATTATATTGTCGTATATTTGAAAAAAAAGTTCTTAGATTTATTGGAGTCCTTTTCAAAGAAAAGTTTATTCAACAAAAGGGAGGTGATTTCATAGGTGGTAATAGAACTTTTCCTTGCATGCAACATAAGGAAAAAGTATTAGCATTCCTTTTTTTTCCATCCTTTTTAGCCCTTTCATTATACCAAAATATTGCTCCACAATATTTACATAAATGCATAGGATCACCTTCGTCTACATACTCTGTGATCAACAAAAGATATTACAGTAAGCAATATTACAATAAGCAATAAATAATTTCATACTTTTACTAATCGCTATAGGGAAAAATGAAAGTTACCTACTAACTATTCCTTAAAATTGTAAGCTGGATCTGCTATTTCATTGGAAGGTGTGATCTCTACAACTGGTCTAGAGTTGACATCATCTAAGTCACATAGCAAATAAGATGTAAGTGCATTAGAAAATTATGGATGTGATTAATTGAATTAATGCTAAGGGTTTTACCTCCCATTATATCTGTAATACTCTCCCTACTCTCACTATATTCATTATCGCTTGAAACGAAACTGAAATGAATGTCCCGGTAGTCCACATCTGCATTGTCTACTATGAAAATTAAGAAATATTGACATTATGTAAGAAACTTTGCCATTGAAATTATATAGGCTTATAGAGATATGAAAGACATAAATAATACCAACCAATTGGATAAGTTTCATGTAACGCTTGGGATGGATGTGTGATAGTTGAAGCATTACTGTTACGTGTATTTTTTCTTCGGACAAGTTTCTTCGATGGCTCATCACATTGTAATTGAGAATGACTGCATATTCTATCATGTACATTGATACTTAACTGAATATTACTCCTTGTGTTGGCATCATTAATGATAAACCCCTCAACCTAGCACTTATTCTCTTAAAACCGTGGTCACCAAATAGTGGTATATTTTGATGGGCAAGATCTTTTGTAGACATTTTCTTCTTCTTAGAACTTGATACTGTTGCAAAAAAAAAAAAAGCACTAAACCTTTCAATTCATACTAAATGAATGGTGAGTAAGAATATTATAAGTGCCTGCACCTGGAGGATTACTAACTGCAAAACGATCTGACAGATTTAATGCAACGCTTGTGATATCATGCAAAACAGGTCTACTATTTTGCTGTTTGTGCAGATGATGATTGATATCTGAAGTGAAAACTTCCGATGGTTGAGTGTATCTATTTAAAGATAATGGAGGCTGCTCATTTTCTTTAGACGTTGGTGACGTTAAAGAGTTTGCATCTATGTCAAGACAAGATAAGAAAACAAACGATGCAATTATAATTATAAGCATGGGAAGTAGTAGATACAGATAGAAACAAAACAAATTGATGTATAAGATTATTACCTGTGCTGGTCCTACGGATAGAAGGGGATTCTGTAGATGGTGAAGGTCTCTTACGTCTCCTTCGCTTACATGCAGAACCGTTCTCATCAGGTGATGACTCCATATTATCCATGAGGAGATGCCCCCCAAGTGAGATATTAGTGTGCTCCTTCAACTACCAAAGTTCGAGATAAAGGTCAGATACTACCTTACTTTGCTTTGATGGGAAAAATTCACTTATTTGTTTCATTCTTCATTCACTTATTTGTTTCATTCTTCTTATTACTATTCCTTGAAGACCAATTAATCGGTGGACCTATTTATTTAGAACTTTTATATTTGTTGATATTTGAGACCATTGATTATTAGAATTTCCAACAAACTTTTATTGTATTCAAAGCTTTTATTTAGAGTTTTTAATAACTATTATATGTAATATTTTGGGTTTTTGTTTAAGAGTACCCAAAGAAATTTAAAAAAAAAAAAGTTTTTACAAAGGCTAAGTCCAAAACACTACAATTAGGGGGAAAAAAATCAAATTTCATTACACCAGGCCCAACAACTCAAAAAATATATCAAGACGTCTTGGTTTCGTCTTGTCCCGATCGGGACCGGGACAACTCCGGGATGGGATGGGACATGGGACAATTTTGTTGTCCTGTTACTGTTCATCGGGACGGAACCGGTCCCGGTCTAAGTCCCAATCCGTCCTGTGAACAGTCCTATTCTCTTCCCTCTCTTCATCAATTTCTTTGGAAGTTTTTCTTGACAGAGAAAGAATAAAAGAGGAGGACATCAGTTGAGCGAAGAAATTTGCAACATGCTGCTGGTTTATATGGAGATGGCGGAACCTACAAATACACGAACAGGACTTCAATTTACCGCGAGTCGGAAAAGGAGGTCTATAACTATTTGGCTAATTATCACCATAGGTGGGAAAGGGATTCCATGGAGGAAATTGTTATGAGAAAGGAACGAATTTCTTGAAAAACCCCTCAGCTAGGATGGTGTAAATTGAACACGGACGGAATGTGCACGGATGAAGGAAAAGTAGGATGCGGTGGAGCAATAAGGGGAGATGGAGGAGAATGGCTAAAAGGCTTCTCGGTGCAACTACAAAGATGTGGGGTGATGGAGGTCGAGGCATGGGGTATCTTGGTAGGACTAAAATTATGCAAACACATGGGATTCAAGAAAATAGAAGTGGAAAGCGATGCGACGCAAGTGGTGGACCTATTAGTGCAAAATAAAGAGAGAAGTCGACATATTCATATTTTCCAGGAAATTCAGGAGATGATGCAAAGGGATTGGCAAATCAAAATCAGTCATGTCTTTAGAGAAGGAAATCGAGCAGCGGACAAACTTGCTCACCTTAGTCTACAGATTGATCACCAAGAATCATCTGGGACACTCCACCGCCTGAAGTACGGAGCATACTCGAGGAAGACTTAGCTGGAACTGAGTTTCCCAGAAGAGTTTTTTTCTGTTTGTAATAGTCGTGTAATGTAATGGGTGGGGCCCTTTTTTTTCACCAAAAACAAAAAAAAGAAAGAATTGATCGCCTAAAAGATTATGGCCTTCATTCCTTGCGCTTTCACAGATGGATTATGGAGTTTGTTCCTTGAGCTTTCACATGTTTCCTCACAAAAAATGAATTATTACATTTACTTTATTGTTGTCTTTGGCTTTGTGGAAAGCTTCTGTTAGTATGGGAAGTTCAAATTTTGTTGATAGAACGAAACATATTTATAAATTGCATGAGTGATAAAGGATTGGCAATGGAATTCGTAAAGCCAATATGAAGTCCGTTCTACACATTTGACTCAGGCTCATCATGCACATTGTCCATTTAGGTGATGCATGGTCCCAGGATCTTAAGAATTAAAGAGAGGGATTTTCCTTGTGAAAACTAAAAGTCGATTTGCTACCAATCACACTATCAAAATTACTCTGTTCCTACTTCTGATAAGGATCTAACTGTTCACTTAAACCTTTTCCTTTTTATTTGTAAAATCTGGTTAATGTTGAATAATGATTTAGGTTGTGATATTTTCTTAAAATCTGGGTGTGGCTTTGATTAGAGTTTCATATGGTGATAGTTCTGAGCAGCCGGAAAATTTGCCGAGAGGTAGTGAGGGAGTGGGTTTTTTGGTTTAAATCGCGGGGGTGCTGTTAACTTAGTTTAACGGTTCTGTCATTTTTATATCAACTTTAAACTCGTACAGGTAGATTTACATTAAAAAAAAATGTTATTAGACGCGCTTAATAAAAATTTGTGAATATTTTTGTAGCAAAACCTATATACGTTTCGTCGGCAATTTTTCCTTGTGTCAATAACTTGTTATTTTTCACCATTTGTAAGTCTGGTATATACTAATTATATAAACACCTTATCTTTCTTCTAAATCTATTACTCATGCTAAGATTAAAAGCTAATTTAAGAGCCACATAAATTTTTAAAAAATGTTATCACGATGGTGCAAAAACATTATATAAAAGAAATATTTTTTTTTTAAAGCAAAATGAAAAAAAAAAAGAAGGATAAACATAGAAAAACTGTAGAAAAAAAAATTGAAAAAATTCGCCATAAACACTTATTTAGAGAATTAATTGCTCAATAACACCTTTCATATGTATAAAATCAAATACCAGTACTTTCTGTGTATCAAAATATACCAAGTGCTAGCATTAGGCAATTAATTTATCCAAACAAGTATTTATGGGCAATGTTCCCCAAAGAAAAATTCCATTTTGGGAGAAAAATTGATGGGCTTCATTGTAAGATTTTTTTTTTTCTTTTGTAAAAAAAAAGAGGCATATAAAGCCCACATGTTCCTAATGAATCTTGATGCTATTTGGATTACACCTATAAGTAAAAAACCCTTGCAGCGGCAATAAAATATGGGACCGCCTGAGTCTTTATTATGAATCAAAAGCTTAATAAAATTAAGCTCAACAACCATTTTGATGGCAATGGCATACAGGCATCTTGAAGATAACAATTATTGAGGCCTCTCAGAGTCGAAACATTCCAAACTTGTAGAATAATATTTCAACCATAGATCTAGTTTCATCAGTTTGAGGCTATTTGCAGGTTACACAAGAAAATTTCAATTGTCTTCTGGTAAAGATGGAGATTATCCGCATACGCTCTTGCATGTCCTCAGTACCTGTGAGCCAGCTTCTCCTTTTCCTGGTAGTTTTGAACATACCTACATACAGCCATCGAAGATGAATTAAATTCAAAACATAAGAAGGCAGCAGTGCCAAATGGAGTTAATATCCGTTTAGTTTCACCTATTTTATGAAAATGATTTCTGCAAAACTCCCAACCAAAGTTTGATCTGGTTATTCTTTTTCTTTTCCTTTTTTTTAAAAATCCTTTCCAATGAATACAAGAGTTGCGACCAGAAAACAAAACTAATAGCAGACTGACTAACTAAAATTGCTTGGCCCGAGGCCTAGTTAACAGCAACATAGCGCCCACTAGGAAAAGGGATTGAGATTAGAAATGCCATTGGAAGCTACCCTGCTTGGAGAAGAAATGGAGGTTAAAAAAAAAAAAGCCATGAGAAGCCCTCAAGTCGTAAGAGTGGAGTAGATTATGGGTAGAATTGAAATCCGGGCTCAAAATCTCCTAATGTATCAAAAGGAAATGCCATTGACATTGGCTTCCCGAATGGTTTTTGGGACAACTTAACAATGTACCATAAACATAATGCACTGGAATAACATCCTTGAAAGCATCATTTCTATGAATTCTATTGATTGAAAAACAATGCTTACATTAAAGTTTGAGTACTTTGTAACTTTGCCCCACAAATAGTATTCTAGTTATGTTCTTTATGTTTATTTTTGTGATCCAAACAATGTGCCTTTCGATTACATACTTGGCAATTTTATTTTATTTTTTTGAAAAAAGGTCTTATGCTGCTAAATTCTTATTATAGGCCATCCACACTCCACAGAGAATGTAAAAATTGTAATTAATATACCCCAAAAATAAAAATAACACCACGAGTTAAACTTCAGCTATTTGGCTTATTTGATACCACTGATATTCCTCCTTCCCAGAAGAACTGTTGACATGCTTTCTTACTGTAGATATGAAATTTAGATCTACCAATCTGTATATCATACAGAACATGAAATAGGGGGCAAAGACATATAACATCTTCTGAGGAATAAGTTCAAATTCTAAGGCTGCGTATGCTTAGAACACTATCCTAAGCTTATCATCAGCTTCCTTTGTAATTAAACTATGGAGTCTGTTAGTATCTTTAAAATCTTCCCTCTCATTCCTCCTTGGCCTCAGCTTTCATATTAACCTTGCGAGGTGTGAATCAAAATCAAATATTCATGACAATATTCGATAATCCGTCTTAGCGCGAGAATCTTACAATTGATGTATTTGTTTTAAGCTTGCGGAACAAAATCAGGAGTTCATAGCAATTTCATCATCCTCCTAGTGCAGAATCTTTCAACACCATGCTAATAATTGAGATGAGCGAGAAAAAAGATTTACACCACACCAACTAAAGTAAAACACACAGAAAAATGCAGGTCCTAAGAAAATAAGACAAGGAAATCGAATTAAAAACCCATCATTTCCCAGATCAGAAACACATGAAGGTATACATAAAAAGGGCTTTACAACAATGGAAGAAAACATACGTATAGGTGCCGACAAGAGGACCGAGCAAGAGCGTGGCGCTGATCCAATTCTCAGAGATCTTGTGGTGAATCTTGGAAGGCAAATCCTTCCAGAGACCAGTCATAACTTTCTGCTGGAAAGGTGAAAGAGCATAGACCACGGCCTTCATCCTAACGGGTTGCTTCCCCATCTCGGCAGCTCAAAGTTGCGGTCGTCGTCTTCCTCCGATCAAATCCGGTTGGGTAGGAAAAGAAAATGCAGTGATGGATTGGGGCGGGAATGGGCTCTGAAAACCCTAGGATCCGAAACTTTCGAATGTCCTAACTCTCATTCCGACCCGAATTCGAGTGCCTTTCCTTTTCTTTCTTTTTTTTTTTTTGGGGGGGAAAAGAAGGAATTCATTACTCAAATGTGTACAGGACCGAGTGCCTTGCTCGCTTCAATGGCTTTTTTACCCGATACGGTAAACATTACAAGATATTATCAAAATACTATACGGTGGGAAGTATTCCCCAAAATATATTACTGGACTTTAACTTTCTAAAAAAGTCGTTCACGTTAAGAACAACTTTGGAAATGTAACATATTTTTAATTACAAAAATTAGAAGTCATTCATAATGTGAATAGACTTCAGTCTTGTCCTTATTCAATAAGTGCTTCAGTGTGCCTTCTCTTGATATTTTCATCACTTGTATTATAGCTTGGGTCAAATCAATCTATAAGATTCGTCATGCGTTGTCTGTTCAGTTCTCTCAGCTTGTGAAGGCATAGTATAAAGCTGAAACGTGAAGTGATAGAAGAAGAAAAAGAGTCTGTGGAAGTAATAAGTGCATGGTTCATATAATTGTTGCATGGTCTGTATAATTGTTGCATGCTCCAAATTTTTTTCTTGTGGTTACTTTCTTTCCTCAGTCCATTCTTTCCTCTTTCTCAGTCCATTCTTCCTCTTCCATAGATATTAGCCATTTCTTCTTCTTTATCAGTTGTTTCCTTCCTCTTCTAGTTAGATATCGATGGTGTGTGTTGAATTGTGATATACTGCATTTTATTCCAGCTTGAAGGTTGATTACTGATCTTATTAAGGTGCATTCTCTTGCTTAATTTCTTTTTTAATTTTTATAGCAAAGTTAGTATATTTAGTCATGAATTTTTTTGACACATTGAGTTTGTTATTAAAAATGAAGACATGTTGCTAATTTTCTTATAATAAAGAATAGAGTACTACTGGTTAAGCATATTATATTACATAATTGTATTCATAGGAGATATAACAACTAAAAAGAAACTAACTCTAATGTGTTCAATGGATCCGCAATAATTTTTATGAAACTGCAGAGAGGGCATACCTTTAACTAGAAAATATATGTGTATACGTCTATTAACATCGTGGATGAAAGTATGAAAATTCAAATGTTGTAGACATAATTTTTTTTTTTAGCTAACTACTGGTTAATATTTGATTTTCCTAATAAAGGATTAAAAGGGGACGGGTATAAATGATTTGGAAGAAAAAAGTAACTAAAATATAAATCTTTTAAGACTCAATTTTTTTAGAGCAAATTTCCAAATTAAAAATTCATTAAATAAAAAAATCATGATATTAAAATTACATTTTATTTATGTTTTGACGATAATATTAAATATGTAATAGTTTTTAAAAAGAAATAAATATTTCCTCATACTTTATGTATTTTAAAAAATAATGCTAATTTATATAGTTAAATTTCTTTAGCTAAAAATATTAAATATTGATTTTTTTAATAAAAGAACGCATGTTTCATTTTCTTCTTGAAAGGCTTTAAATATATTTAATTATGTAGATTTTTTTTGACCTTATATTTATGTGGACTTGAGAACTTTGTTCAGTATTTTTTTTTCTTCTTGTTATTATATCATTAATTTTAGGATATTTAATATATTATGCTTGTAATTTCTTGTATTACATTTCATTTGGAGGCTATTAATTGTTTTATTAATAAAAATAAATTGATATGTAGTAGTATATGTAGCATATGTCTATATATAGTATAATATTTAGAAAATAGGTATAGATTAAAATTTTAGAATATATATGGTATAATATTTAGAATATAGGTGTGTAGATATTTTGAAAAGATCAATTTTAAAAATTATATATTTGTATTATTTTTAATAATTATTTTTATTATCTTATGAATAATAGAACATAGGTTGAAAAGTGAAATATATTCATTGTAGGGAGTATCTTGGCACAAAAAATTTGTAAACAAAGATAAATAAATAATTAAATTTAATTAGGAATCATTTTTCTATGATATTAACATTGTGGTGAGACCATTTTGTGTATTTCTATGATACGATTTTTTTTTTAAAAAAATAAAGTTATTAATAACGTTACAAAAGTTGGTAACAATTATACTGAAGTTGTAAAAATTTTCTTAAAAAAATAGTTGTTAAAGTTATAAAAATACCATTTTTAAGAAAACGTATTATTAAATGTTATACTAAAGTTGCCAATAGAGTTACAGAACTTGTTAACAACATTATTGAAGTTATAAAAATACTACTTTTTGAATTTCCCGAAAAACTTATTGTTAACTGCTATATTGAAATTGTTAATAGCGTTACAAAAATTATTAACTATTATAATGAAGTTGTATAATTTTTTTAAGAAATTGTTTCCGGCTGCCAGAACTCTAGTGACGGCCGCCAACGACAACATCAGAGCTCCAGTGACCAGCTAGCTAGTAAGGGTTTCGGTTTTTTAAAAAAACAATAAATAAAATTAAGGGCAATATAATCATTTCAGCAAATTTATAAATGTCAAATTGGTCACTTTTAACGAAATTGAGATTTTCTAAATTCAAGTGATTATTTTGACATTTCCAGGTTCAAGTATCATTTTTGTGTCATGTTTCCTAGAAAGAAAGAAAAAAAGAAATGACATCGTGGCATTATACATAAGTTTAATAGAAGATGCAGAGAAAGTTGCCGTGTTGATAAATCATCAATGAATAACATCAATATATAAGCTTATAAAAAAAACACCAATATATAAAATAAAGATTATAACAAATCATATTATTTATAAAATAATTAATATTGACAACTTTTTCCCCCGCTGTCAAGGTTAGCTTTCTGTATGACATTCGCCAATTACTAAAGGAATTAATTGGATTTGGCCCTAGAATTACTTTTTAAGAAACTGTAAGGAAGTCTCATTAATGTTAATATCCACGTATGTTAATGTAATTGGAATTTCCCACCCTGAAGCTTCAAATTTGAAAACAGTAAATATGAAAGTGACAAACCAACCACAAAAAGCAAAACAAAAGGGCTCATCAAAAGTTCAACGCAGCTCAATGATCAGATAACCTCTTTCACAGCAAAGTTCTTCTGTAACATAAAAGAAAGGATCCTAGCACATGTTAATGTAAGCAAAAGGGAAACAGCAAAGAAATCAAACAGATTATAAACCAAGAAAACTGAACTGAGCGAACCGAGCTTGTGAGCTCTTTATGAAGAGACAAAATCAAAATCCCAGTGAAGGAGTTAATAAGAAGAAGAAACAAACAATGATGCTGTTGCAAGAATGAGTTAGAGATCTAAGGAACGTAATCATTTTCTATGACTGGTCTGGTACGAGTCCCCAGAGCTAGAGGTGCTTTGGACCCTCCAATGGATGCCATGTGCAAGGGTTCATTGCTTTCTGCAGCCCACTCCATTTCCTGTATCCTCCTGGTTTCCTTAGACCTCCTAACCTTAACAAGCAAAAGATACAATACTATCAACAAAACCAACCCACCAACCAAAGATCCAACAATTATCCATGGAATATAGGACTTCTTCTTCTTCATTCCATGACATTTTTCACTTGGAACTCCAACAGAAGTAGAAGGAGCTGGTGAAGGTGATGGAGATGGAGATGGAGATTCAGACTCTTCCGCAACTATAGAGAAATGGCCTTGTTGACCTGTTGAACAGACATTCCCAGGTAGTAGAATGTCAAATTGAACTGAACCGTTTAAATCAAAGTACACACATTTGGGTGACGGTGATGATAATGATGATGCAGAGTGTGGCTGCTGCTTCTTCTTCACATCTGGGAACTTGATCAAAATTGGCTGATCAGAAGCTCTTATGTCCAGTTCAGGCAACTCAGTGGCAGACAAATTCGCAGCAGAATAGGCCAACAGACCAATAACTGGAGCTAAATAAGAGTAACCAGGCAAAGGGTAAAAACGGTCAGACCAATTGCCTAAGTTGTGATACACCAAAACAAGCCTCTCCACATAAGGCTGTTCAACAACCCCACTTGGGATCTGAAACTCCTTATAGCTTTCAACACCTCTGATCCTCAAACTACCACTCCTAAGCCTTAATGCCGCAATGCTAATTCCTGTTAGGTTAGAGGGCACTTTCCCATCGTAGGGAATCCCAGTTCTTGGCCTAATGAAGGCCCTAAAAGCATAGTCCTGAAGAAGGGCATCCAGTGAGCGAGCTGATAACCCAGGAGAAGAAGCTGGTGATGATGACGACTGAGCATTTAGGAATGGGAGTGAAAGAAGACATGGCAATGCGAGCAGTAGAAAGAAACTGGTTCTGACCCTCATCAAGATCTCATGCGTACCTTCAAAAAATTCAATGAAACCCACTAATTAGAAGAGTGAGAGGCCAAACCCCGAAATTTCCAAGTCCCATAGTACATTTCACCTAAATCATCGAGTTACAACAAAACCCGGCCTTCAAGCAACCAATTCCTGTAATGGGTTAACGACAAATCTTGGAATTCTTATATCTAAGTTAGTGTTTTCAGATTCAAAGAAGCCAGCAATGCGCAAATCTTGATTCGGAAAGATAATGAAGAACAAATTAAAATGGCTATGAAAAACAGATTCGGAGAGACCCGAATTTCATCAAAAATTCAAGAGGCGACTGAGATGTAAAGTTTGGACATGAGACTGGGGAGTTGAAGACTTACTGTAATGAACCCACATTGAAGCTTCATTGTATTATGTTAATGGAGTTTGGAGCAGCAGACGCAGGGTCCTCCGAGCGCGACTCTTGCTTCTTCCCGTACCCACCTGGCACCCAGGCTCTCTCTGTGTTCTTTAGGCCGAAAATCACGTAATTTTTTTGTCACGAGATTCGATTCTTGAAAATTTCTTACCGATGATTTGTACCATTTTAATCTAATGATATAATGATGAAAATGGTTTAGGGAAAAGAGGGAAGGTGAATTTCACATTATCGAGGGACGCGTTTGTGAATTATTATATGGACACACACACACACACACAAAATTTTAGTTATGTACAAGTTATTTCTGTTTTGAAAATTTTTGCTTAAAAGATAAATTGTATACAACTGGAAAAAAATTATACTCACTGCAGTAGCTACCTCTTTCTACTAATTGTTTGAAAAAATTGGTGATATATTGAATATTTGATCAGCTATCAATATATAATTAATTTTGTTTCAGAACAAAACATTAAAAATTTGTCAAATTTTTCATAATAAAAAATTATTTAAAAGTTAGATTTTTTATTAAAAAATTATTAAAAATAATAAGAAAAATAAAGAATCAAGATTGCTGCTGGTTTTTTCAATTATACCAACATCTTGATTTCCCCAAAAAAGGATTTTAATTTTGTTAAAAGGAAGAGGAAAAAGGTCAATGTCAAGAATTTGATTAGGGAGGAGCTGGAAGTAGCTGTGAGTGTGCAGAAAGAAGTTAAGCGCAAGGCAGATGCAGTGAATGCCGCGACCAACCCTTTGCCTTCCTCTTTCCCTCTCCTCCCCTCTTCCTTTACTAATCACTAATTTAATTACCTTCACCCCAAAATTTCACTTTCCTATCCTTTCTTCATTTTGCATTCAAGGAAAAATTCTTAATAAATGAATTCTTAGATAAATTAAAAAAATAAGTTGAAAATACCAATTTAAATAAATATAAATTTAGAAATTATAAATATGAATATTTCATTTAGATTTCAAGTGTAATCCATAAATTAAGATTCTTGTTTGTATCTAATTAATACAATTTTTTCGAATTTAGATAATATTCCCCCTTTAAAATTTTAATAAAAATATAAGATGTTAATAAATTTTAAAATATACATATTTAAGTTTGTCAAAATCAAACTCATAATAAAATACAAAATTTGCATGCGTAAATTAACAAGTATTGGTCTTATTAGTGGAATGGATTATAGCTATGAAATTTTTTTTAATAATAAAAATTTTATGTGAGTTAAGTTCCGGGAACTTATTAGGGGAAAGACAGGCTTCTAAGCTCTAAAAGCGCTTATAGAGTTACTTATAAATCGCCGACTGATAATGTTCTCATATTGATAGTAAGATTCAAATTCATGATTTTATAGGTTATGAATAAATTTCTTACCAACTAGATCAACTCTTATTGGCATAATTGTGAAGTTTAGACTTTAGATTCAAACTATTCTTTGAGAAAACTATCTACTCATCTCAAATTTAAATTAGTCAAAATTTAATGTAGTTTTGAATTTTGGATGGTATGTTAAAAAAACAAAAAAAAAATTGTACCAAATCCCATTAGGGCTAAAGGCTTCTGAGTTTGAATGAAGCGCGTGTTAAGACTTAAAGAGCACCACCTAGAAAGTTCGTACATGGACCATCTATTATTTTTCAATAATAACGCACATATTATACTTTTTACATACCTCACAATTTCACGTTTGAAAAAAAAAATTCATAAAATCAACAAAAGTTGATGTAATTGGTAAGGAATCGATTTATAATACACAAAGTCATAAATTTGAATCACATTCTTGATATAAGAATTTTATTACTGGGTGATCTGTAAGTGCTCCCTAAGCCTAAAGGTATGTCATAATCGTGATGAATTCCTGAAACCTAACTCATCTAAATTTTTTTATTTCAAAAAAAAATTTGATAAAAGAAGTGTTTAGTGTCTTTGCACTACAAGTCCGGCCATGAACCATCTGACTTTCACATTGTTCACAGCGTGAGCACTGAGTGGTATTACCTTCATGAATGCAATTAACTGACAATAAAATGTGCATTTTGTTTATATATACATATGGAGAGAGGCAGGTTCTTTATTAATAAATTCTGGAACAAATGATTTGACTTTTCATAACTTAATCATTACTACAATTTTGCATTGTCATTTGTCAATAAAGAATTTTTTGTTTATCTAAACATGTGAATGAATAATAAAATTTTGTGTGCTCTGCACAAACTCAAAAATGGTGAAAGTGAAAGGGTGGGAGAAGCCGAGAAAGTCATAGCTTGAAAGTTTACAGTTCCATCTTTTCACCACTTTAAACAAGACTGCTTTGAGTATCATAATCTCTGCTTCTAAGAAAAGGTTTCCAAAAAAACAAAAAAGCAACTTTAATGTCCTTTTTTACACTACAAGGGGTAAAAATTGTGTCTTGATCGTGCATTTATTTTTCATCTTTTGAGAAGAAGAAAGAAATAACATAAATTTAGTATTTTAGAGTCGGGTTGATAAGTTGGTACTGACATATAGCTGAAAAAAGGTGCTCTTTAATCAGAATAAGATATTCCTCAATGCTCATACAAACACACACTCATTGGTACAACTTTTTCTAAGTGATTAAGGTTCGGTTTGGATTCACATTGGGTTGGCACAAAAGCCGTTTTTGTAACCCAAAAGCATATTTGACAATTGTTTATGTGTTTGGACAAGTTTTTAGTCCATTTGTGTATGGACCAAAAGCTGATTGTAAGCACGATTTTAACAAACATTTGAACCCTTGCTTACTGCTTATTTATCATGCTTAAAAACTAGTCCAAAGATACTCTTAAGAAAATATCAATTTAGAATGTGAAATCTGTAATAAAGATTTAGTATTCACAAATTCATTTCTCATACTCTATGAAACATACATGGAGATGGATCTTATGATGATAGAAGAGTCAAATTGAATATTTGCATCATTGCACGGGAAACGAAGCTTTGAAGGAAACGAAAGGGAGAAACATGGCATTCGAGGAGCTAGAGGAAAACCCTAAATTCTCTTTTTAAGTGAATTGCAACAAGAATAAAATTAGAAAATGTTAATTAATATCCCTTTTATAGAAATTATGAATTTATTTCTTTTCTAAAAAGCGCCCTATAATAGAGATGAAAAGGAGTATAAATTTAATTTTTTGGCACCACAAATTTTCATTAAAAGACATGCTTATTACAAGAATACTCCATTTGATATAAGTGATTTTTAACAATTTCATCAAATAAATAAAAAAAGTTAAAAATTAGTTAAAGCTTTAAAATTGTCATAAAATTTAAGCAATTTATAATTTTACCCTATTATCTTCTATACTCAACTGTAACATCAAATCAGTCTCTACTATCTCTTACCACTCTTATTAAATAAGAGCTTATGTGGAAGGAAAAATAATGCTCTAAAAAAATTAATGCTATAAAGCATTAAATTCTTTCTTCCAATAATGTTTTCAATAGCTACTCATCCATTACTATTCATGAAGCAGCTACCCTGTTAAATGGGAGGCATTTTTTGAAAATATTGTATTAATTTCTGATAAATTTAATAAGTCCAGCTACAAGAACCATTTTGCTTAATTTTATTGATGTAGCTAGATTACGACTTAGGAGTACAATAAAGCATTTCAGAAGATGGGAGCAGGCAGTATTCAGGACGAAAGCACTTAAGTAGATTACTTATGTCAGGAGTAATGGATATTTTGAGTTTTCATTTAGACAAATAATGCTTATCTTAATTTTAGGCATAGCGACTTAATGAGTTTGTGCATATTAATTATTAGTTCTGATACGTCAACAAAACAAGAAAAATGACTCAAAAATATAGTGCCCGTCCCACTAAATCCGAACTAGATTACTCTAAATCAATTTTGCACTCTGTAAATTTTTTTTTTTTTTTGCAACTTTAGATGAGACTTTTAGTTTCTTTTTTACCATGAATGACAATCATTTTAAATTAACTTTTTAAAAATGATTTTACAATTAAAAATTTTTGTCTCAATTTGCAAAGCTAATACAAACACCCTTGAAATTCAAAACATAATCTTTTCAGTCAGAGTGATTAAAAAGCTCATCAAGTGGAGTACATTTACTTTGAATGCTCCGTATTACATTCACTTTAGCATTATTGGACACATCTTCACACTCAGAATTTAATATTCTAACTTGATGTTTTATAGCGATTTTTCTTTGTGAAACGTTACCAACATAAAAATAGTCCACAGTTAAAAGAATTTATAAATTAAAGAAAAGTATTAATGGCCCTTGACTAAACAAACTGTCCTTACAACTTCATTGTATCAGATATGATCAAATACATGATGCACAGACACAACAGCTGGGTAGTACCATGGGAACCGGGACACCAATTTGCTGCTATACATAAACTCCCCCCTTTAGGGTTAAGGCCGCTATACAGAAACCTGCTAATTTGGGTTTTACGCTGATACATAAATTGGGAACTAAAAAGCTTAAGTTATACAATAAAAGTAATATTACATAACAGGTTATGACACCCATGAAACGTGCAGGACCAACAATTAAATAATAACAAATCAAAGGAAACAATAAGATATTGGTACCATTCAAAACATTTCCCATCAAATTTGTATAGAAGCAGGAGCATTTCATGCGTCACTTGGTGTCCATTACTGGAGAAGAGGATATGCTTCTTGTCAGTTCTGAAGTCTTTGTATCCCTCCCTGGTATAGGTGAGACGCTTCTCCTCAGTTCCAAGCTCTTTGTGTCCATGTCAAGGGCAGTGGGTGAAGACAGTGATGGTGTGGTTGGAGATGAAGACACGGAATCAAGCTGCATGTGAGGCCCTGGGGGCAAATTGAGGGGATTAACTTCGGTCACTTCCTCATTGCTCTCATCAAAGTAGACAACATCTTGCATGGTGAGCTGGTGATATTCAACGACTTCCCTTAGAAACCGATTCTCCCGGGCAAACACTGAGTTTTCATGAGCCAGGCGAGCTTTTTCAGCCAACAGTGTTTCAAGTTGAAGTCGTATCTGGATTGGAAATGTTATCATAAGAATTAACAAATTATTTGGAGCAAGGGGGAAACTAGAGAGTTCAAATCTGAATAATAAAATCCAGGATCAAATCAAATTGAATATTTAAATGTCAAACAGCAGGGGAAAACAAGCATTTAATTAAACCAAAGAAGCAACTTAGTTAATTATACAGGTTAAAAAGGAATAGTGAAATTAAAGATAGAACTGCATACCATATCATCATCTTCTGGGTTGTCTCCCCTTTCACGACTCTCACGAAGAATTCTATTTTCTTCCTCCAGCTGCGCACATCGATCTTTTGCAAAAGCCAAATCAGCTTTAACGGTCTTCAACTCCCGAAGAAGCAACTTTGCTTTGGCCGCCATTGCCATTGCAACCTGTTATATACACAAGGTGAAACAAATAAGCCATTTCTAAATATTCCTTTTACATGAGAAGCAAAGCAAATATGGTAATGATAAATATTAATAAAATCTATAAGACTGCGTAGTAACTGGGACTCTCTCTCTCTCTGTGTCTGGAACACAAAAAAAGTATGCTTTACCTGTGAACAAGAATAAAAAGAAAATGCATGGTTTAACATGGCCCCTTGTTTCTTTTTGGGGTTTTTTTTGGGGGGGGGGGGGGGGGGGGACTTGTGGGACATGGAATCAGTCCTTGCAAAAATCAGATGAGAACAGAATGCTTTAAGAATGGGATGACCATTATAATGTTAGTTCTACAAAGATATACCGCCCGGGGGGGGGGGGGGGATATTTGGTTTGCAGGTCTTCAAACGGTGAGCCTATAATTGGTTGGAAAGAAAATGAGCTAGTTTCAATGAGCTGGGAAAATAAAAGGCTTCAAGAGTTTATTGAGCAAATACACACTCCTTGTCCACCTTCCTTTTTCATTCAGAGGAAGCATGACTTGCAGAAATAAATGTGAAACCCCCAAATAGTAGTTAACTAGATGAATTTTTCATAACAAACTCCTAATCCTTTAGGAGTTCCACTAAGGTTTCTAAACAGTAGTCTTTTGTCAGTAAAGGGGCATAAACCCTATGATTGGTTCAGCAGAATTTTTTTGCCTTGTCAATAACTACTTAATCCTAATGCTCTGCTTGGATGCAAAGAAAAATTGAGAGGAGAGAAAATGAGAGGAGAGAAAATAGAGAGAAGGAAAAATTAGAGGGAAGTTGTTATCATCCCTCTTGCTTGGATGGATGAGAGAAAATAGAGAGGAAAGAAAATTAACAAATATTTAAATGACTAAAATGTTCTTATCAAAATATATCATATTTAAAATTAAATTAAATATTGCAATAGAAAAATTATCCTAACATTAGCATCATTAAATAATTTAAAATCAAGTTATTTGGTTTATTTATATTTTCAAATTATTATGGTTTAAAACCAAATTATTTAATAAAAAAATTGTTTTAAGATAAAAAATAAAAAGTGAATAAATTTTTTAATATAATAAAAGAAAATAAATATGGAGAGGAAGGGAGAGGAGGGGCAATCATGAAAATCTTGTTTTCCTTCCCAAATCTCTCCATATATGGAAAGAAAATTTGGAGAGAAAATAGGATATAGGGCCCACCTTATTTTCTCCTTTACTTTTTCTTCCTCCTACATTTTCTTTCCTATCCAAGCAAGAGAAAACTTGTTTCTCCTCATGTTTTCCTCTCTAGTTTTTCCTCCTCCCTAATTTTCTCTCAATCCAAGCAGGGGGTAAATGTTAATGTTGTCATTCACCAAAAAGATAAAGTAAATTTTAATGTTGTTAGAAGAAGACCCATGATCAATTTTAGCAATATGTTCCTCCAGAAATAGTCCTTTGAGCTTGAAGAAGCATTAATGGAGTATAAACCTGACATACCTTGGGCCGAAATTTAAGAAAATGAGGCTGGAAAGGATCAAATATCTCATTGCTTGATCTTAGAAGCTCCAATACCATGTCAAAAGCCTTCATCTCAAGCTTAACCAGTTAGGACTTGGGAGAAGGCTAAGGATTTATTTTATTAACATTTCTAGCAATTTAGCTTTATCATTTTCTATAATAAATGACAGCAGGTCAGATTCATGGTTAGTATGGAAACCAAATTAATCAAGCTAATAAAGATCCCTTATAGCTTATAAGTAATTACACAGGCCCAACAAATTATCATGTTGAGCAGGTACTGAAGTGCTAAACTCACTCTTTACAACGAGAAACAACCCTCATCTTTCATTATGCATGTTAAATATACCAGACGGTGGACTTACAATTAAGAGGCACAAAATGGCCTCCGTTAAAGCCAACATTTTACTCCTATATGAGCAGCTATGTTATTAATTATTATCCATTTGTATTCAACCGTTGATCTAAGTTTCATGCAATTCTGAGCAGCTACACCAAGAATTTAAAACTGAACAGTGGATTTGTTTTCATAACTAACAAATGAACACAATCCCCATGCCAAAAATCCCATTTTAGAAAGCTGCTTTTCAACCAGAGGACTATATGCTGGGAGAATAATGATTGATCACGCAATTTCATTCAACCACACAAAAAAGTGATACACAGTTGCCACCTTACGTCGCGAGATGCCTTCAATTGAAGTTCTTGGTCTGTTTGCATCTGGGTCCGTGATTGTGAGTGTTGGTGTGTAGCAGAACGGTTTGTCTCCTGCCTCTCTAACTCAGAGCTGCCAGGCTTTTTCTTGATATGATTACGAGTTTCTTGGATGATGCCTGAAGTCCGATTCTCCACAACTGTAAAACCCTCCTGCAAATGTGAAGTAACGTTAGTGCTGATAAGACCTTGGACTCCACGGACCTTTTTTTTTTTTTGGGGGGGGGGGTGTGTTGTAATGCCTACGGCTTAAAAATTTATAGAACCTACAAATTATAAAATGACTTCCTGTTTCTTTCAACATGTGAAAGAATTTAGGAGATTACCTCCAAGGCATTACCAATGGTGCTACCAATATTGCTTAGAGAAGACGTGATTGCATCAAATCCCTTAAGTAACTTTGGGTTGTCCCTTTTGAGATTGTTCTCCTCCATGTTATATGAATGTTGGAACTACAGAGAGAAAGAAATGATAATCAAATTTGACAGTTGAAGCCATGATGAACAAGAAACCGCTAACAAGCCAAATGCAGAAACTGTGACAATAAAACACCTCAATTTCCACAAACAGCCGGAAAAAAAAAAATCCATATTGAGCCAGCCACAGTAGATTAACACAAACATTCTCATCTTATTGGTCAGACTTTTGGTGCAATAAGTTGTATTTCCCTACATCAGATGCAATTTTCTTTTCTTTTTCTGGTTTTTCTTTGGATGAAAAACTATAACTCATATGTATAATCTACTTTTTACAATTCAATAATATTCATCACCGTTCCTAATATTTTTTTACATTCTATAACATGATTCTATTTGAAGACTGTTCTTCCAAAGGTCACATCAAGCAACAATGCTTTTAAATAGCATTATCATTTATTACTTTACTATGAATAAATCTTTGATTTTTGTGTTTCCCTTAGAAGTTTATATATTTCCCCTGCAATGCAAGAAGCAAGTTATTCTAGTTTACTATAACAAGGGAACTCAGAATAATGAACCTTCATCAGCATATTAGCCAACCTTAGCATGTTGAAAGTTCCTAGCGGCAAACATATAATTCCTATCTCACCTTGCCCCTAGAAGCTGCACCAGGCATTTGTGGCTCCACCCTCCCAGGTGCTTTAGAATGCTGGGTTGCCTGTTCATCCTCAATTATGGATTTGGCTTTTCTGGCCAGAGAACCCCAAAATCCTTGCTTGGACTCATTCAAGGTTTTCATTGACGTATATTCATAGACTCTTGAATCCTATAATTACGAACAACATAACAAGTTTGGCAGAAAGAAACAAACACTTCAAATCAGGGAAATAGTGTTCTCCGTCTGGAGAATATAAATTACGAGTAAGAGAGAGAGAGATGTAGGCAAATATTTTTGACATCCATTTCCCCATATTTGATGCTTTAAATCATTAAGGAATCCAATATCCAGCTTTCATTTACTGTCCACAACTATAATTAGTTGATAAACTCAATTCAAAGATATAGGCACTGGAGCACGTGGTTTTGAAGCCTATAGACTTTGACTCATCCCTATAACCAAACTCCTGAGACAACTATTTCTTAACAAATAAATTATTACATAATAAAATGCTACTTATATCCATCCACTAAAATCATAGCAAGGAGAACATACCATTGCTTTGAAAACAATTACGGCTCAAAGACATACATAAATGATGAGACAGCTGTTACCATGATAACATATTGATAATGAAAATCTGTGTTTCCAAGAAAATATGGCTAAAACTCAAAAAATTGATGTAAACCCAGAGGGAGAGAATTTATGCTTAAAGACAGCTCACAAAATCATCATATGTTTTGACAGAGAGTAAGAGCCCTGAAGAAGATAAATAACATAGAAATAATTCTAAGAGTTCCTTTCGTTTTCCATCTGATGAGTAATTACGAACAGAGCATGGAAAATTAAAAAACGCTTTCGGTCTGCCATAAGTGCCAAAAAGTTTTCATTTAACTGATCAGGAGCTTTAGAAAGTAAGCCAGCTGTCAAACTTCAAAACTTGGTGCCAACAAAATTGGATGACATCGAATCTCAAACTTCATAAACCTGGAACTTATGATATCATCCTTAATCACCGTCCTGATTGAGAAAGAGATCAACAAAATACAGCATCCTTTTAAATTTATGAAATTTCAGTCCAACTAGAGGAACCAAAAACGAGAGATAAGTCTGACACACTGATTTAATATAAGCAGCAGCACACAAACAGCACAGACCTACGAGGATAAAGGAATGCTTCAAAGTCAAATGTAATAAAACAGCACAGACAGCAGGTGTTAAACCGACTAGTTTACATGTTGAAGAATTCCATATAAATATAATAACGAGAATACATCGCCCTTAACGCGCTCAGTAGTGTTTTCTACTCTAGTTTCATTCCGGACAGAAAAATTCCCTCTTGTTTTGATCAATTTTGGCCCAGCCAAGTGAACAGTTCACATTTTACTACGCATCAAACCTGAAGACAGAAACAAAAGTCACGTGGCAGAAGATAAAGAAGGTGGGAAGAAAACCTTAGAAGATACAGGTGGAGTAGGAGTTGGTAGGGCAACGGAAGGAGCACTGGGAAGGTTGGAGTGACGGTAAGCAGAGGAGAGGGAAGAGTCCCGACGAGCCGAAGATGCTCTAATGGCTTTGGCAGCTAGTGAAGACGGAGACGAAGTAAATGAGCTGTCAATATCAGCGGGCAGGGCATCAAAAGAAGGAGGAGGAGGAGGAGGAGGGTTCCGAATTCCTTCGTCTGAAAATTCTTCAAATGTCGCCGACGGTCTTGAAGTTCCTTGCTGCCTCCTTCTATACGCCATCTTCGACATTAACAAAAACAACGAGTTCTTCTCCTTCGACACCGTCAGCACGAATCAGTTCTTGCAGATGCTCAAATGGAATTTGGCGAGCAACCCCAGAATCCCAGGAAGCGTTAAGATTGAATGAAATTGGAATTTGGGGACAGCCAAAAGGTCGAAAATCGCAAGCAGGACCACCCTAATCTTCTCTCTCCACCATCACCAGTTGCTTGCTTCTCTCTCTCACACCGCTTCGTCAACGCACTGCAACGCTTGCTCCCTCAGATCCGGATCCCCATTATTCACGTGGAGATGCCCATAATTCAAACGGGGGAACCCGGGTCGGATCTTTCGCGCCGAATTACCTGAAGCCCAAAGTCTTGGGCAGGGGGTTTGGGCCCAATAACCTCAAAACTAACGGAAACGTACGCCCGATCTGATTTAGAGATGGCATTGAACAATGGGCTGCATGGGACAAAGTTCTATATTGCGCTTAGTCCATTTCTTCGTTATCAAAAAAAGGGAGGACCTGTACCAAAAAAAAAAAAACAAGATGGGTCCTCTTCTAAATTACGACATCCTTATTTTTTCGAATTACTTCATTCAGTATCCCAAGCCAGCCCTTATGTCACGGGAAACTCAACAGGCTTGGACTAATCCGGATTTGGCCATTGCAAGACCCCAAGGGCAGCTAGTCTACCACCAAGTTTTTAACGCTGCTGCATGCCCAAGGCTCAAACTTGACCTTTGGTTAAGCTAGAACGACTCCTTACTAGTTGACCTAAACGCTTGGTGGTTGTGTGACATCCTTATTTCATTTGAATGAATCTAATTGATATGACCAACGAAGATTGGGTTTAGTTGTTCACAACATGAGAAATCAAAATTTGAATCCTTCATATTTAGTGCTTGACAGTATCTTCAATAGGATTACCTCTAATAACAAAATACATATGCTTAGAGAAAAAAATATCATTGATATGAAAAGTGAAAAATCATCCACAGGGTTAAGTTTAGTAGAAGAGGCTAGTCCTTAACAATATGACAAGTTAAGGTTCGAATCCCCGCTAGTGTCTCGACTAAAATTGTCTTTAATAGAAGGATACATATACGTAGCAAAAAAAAAGGTGGAAAATTCAATCCTAACATAATGAACTAATGTTTGAATTCTCATGAGTAAAAATCTCCACATTTAATGTTTAAAAGTACGTGGAACAAAATTATCTTTAATAAAAAGGATATATGTTCCTAACATAAGGGGGGAAAAATGGAACTTTCTCGCCTTCAGAAAGCAATTATATAATTCATGATTCACGTAAGTTTCACACTTTCCTTTTTTTATTTTTAAATTAGCAGAAATGTAAAGAAGAAAAGTAGAAAACGAAGAGCAAGAGAGTCCAAAATGTGCAACGTCTCTTTGAGCTGTAAGTTTGTCTACGACAATAATTGGCGAAAACACACGTTTTTTTTATTAAAAAAAATCTATAAATTGCAAACATAATGTTGTAAGAGACCAATATACTCCCCTTATCCTATTTATGTGCAGAAAAAGGAAGGAAAAAAAAAGGTCATATTACATATAAATATAGAGTTTTACCCCTCATTTATTATAAGAGTTCACTTTGTTCTTCTAAATTATAATGTATATTACATAAAAATAAAATTGAAAAGTTATTGAATTTTAAAAAAGAATTGATAAAATTTGAGACTTTTCTTGACATGTGAAAACATATTAGAAGTAAATTATAAATAATACCAATAAGAGAAAGATGTGTCCCTCTAGTCCTATTTAGTACTTATAAAGCAAAAAAGAAAATTTTTATCCTATTCATTTGACAAAGAGATAATTTTTTCAATGTACGATGTTACCTTTTATTTATTATTGTAATAATTTTGTTTTTATGTGGTATAATGTATATTAACTAGAAATAAAGTTAAAAAAAGTTGTTGAAGTTTATATTAAAGAATGTTTGTTCGAAATATAGAAGAAATTAAAGGAAAAAATTAAAGTGCAACCAGCATCTTGAAATATTTTACTAAATACACCTAATGTTCTAAAGTTTTTTATGATATAATTTCACCATGAACTAATTTTTATAGTGCAATCTTATCCAATCTTAACAGATGGTTAGTTTAGTTTTGATCGTCAAATTGCTAACCAGGCAAATTTTTGACCAAAAATTATGAAAAGTGGCAAGTGTTTTGTTAAAAATGAAATATGAAAAGCAAAAACATATAAACTTATCATTACTTACTCCTCAATTGTTATTAGACTTTTAGGTGATTAAATTTCCATTTTAAGATCTTAAAAAAATACTACCAGAACTATTCAACTAATATTCAAATTGAAATTTAATATTATAATGAAAGAATCATGCATGATGGGCACCCATATGCAGCGATGAGTTTCAGGCTTCGATAAAATGTAATTTGATGATCGAAATTAGCAAACACAAGGTGATGGAGATTGTCTGTTTTAGTTTACATCGCCCCAATTCGACTTCAGAGTAAATTGTAAAATTAGATTTAAAATTCAAATCTTATACTTCATCCGGTTATATATATAAATAACAACTAACAAATCAGGTAGATTAAAATATTAGTTAAAATTAATTTAAAATATATATATAAATAATATAATTTTTTTCAAATCTATCCTCATGTATGAAGATTATTAAGAGTGAAAAAAATGAGAGAAAAATTGAAAAACATAATTAACTATAAGTGAAATTAAATAATATGCATCAAAATTTTAGATAAATAAAAAAATCACGATTGGACCAACCTTGTGCGAAAATATTTACTTGTATAAACAACCAAAAAGGGAACATAGAATGTACCTTTTCGGTCCTAAATGCAAGTGTGAATACTTGTAGGGAAAAAACTTTACTTCTAAATTTAAATCACTTGTTGTATAATTAATACTTGTTTTCTAGTTTTACTCTTAAGTAATTCTGATTGAAAAAAGAAAAAGAAAAAAAGAGATATGAAACTAATTTGTAAATGTAAAGAGAAAATAAATTTTAATGAGAATAAAATTAAAAAATCTTATGAACTTAATACTATATCCGATCCTAATTATAAGACCTCGTTTGTAGTTTTCAAATGAAACCTTATAATTAAGACGGAAGATAGTACATTCATTAGTATACCAGAATGGGTTACAAGTAATTCATATCCAATGCCAGCGTGGCAATGAACGAATGCTGCTTTTGATGGGCACCCATTGAACAGCGAATGAGTTTCAAGTTTCAAAGTTTAGTGATAGGAAATCACGGCACAGATTCTGCCGTGGGCATCAGTGGACACTATTATTCTAGTAAATTCCAAAAGCCAAGAGTAAGTAATAATGAAATCAAATAAAAATGTGAGAGAAGAAGAAGAAAGAAGCATGAAAAGACTCAGCGAGTGTTGAACACACCAGACACAAAGTATGGTGGCAGCTAGTGAGATCCACCTCAGCAGCTTGAACCAAATAACATACTGTACTAATTATAAATGTAAGAGACAAAATGGATTGCGGTCTTATATTTAAGACCAAAATAAAAACCAAACAGGATCTTATATTAAGGACCGGAGGTAGTATCACAAACCATTTCTTCTTCTTCTTCTTCTTCCTCCGTCACCATCATCATTAGTTCCTGTCTGGCACTTCCAAATATGATGCTAACCATTTTCACACTAATTAAGATCCACAACATCATCTATACATATGACACTGACACATCCCAACTCGCAGTGACATTAAAACACCCTCTAAAAATAACATTAGACAGACAACCTCCTGGAACTACGAGTACATACAGATACACACCTATATTCGTGTGTCTGTGTCTGTGTCTGTGTTGTCTGTGTAATTATATATATGTATGTACCATGATGTATCAGTGTTACTGATGACTACTGCTATGTATCCAGATTGTTTGGACCACAAACTTTGAGTATTATTTGTGGTCCAGTGCTTTTGTTTTGTGAAGATGTCACCGTCCTCGTCAAAGTTTAAATCTGCATACTGTAGAAAACAATGAGCATCAGAAGAACTCAGCCAAATGGCAGGTCAATATATAGAAATAGATTCATCATCATCTGAGGAAAATCATGATATTAAAACTGCTAGCTAGCTAGCTACGAGAGAGAGCCAAAACTAAGGCCAAAATCGCGTTTGGTGCAAATCATTCCACTTTAAATAGAACATAGTATCATCTGTGAGTTCGAATGTTATTGAAGAAATAGTGATAGATATGCTTTTAGGTAGGTGTCTCTGATCATGAGTTATTTCCTAAAGGCTATCCATATATATATATATATATATATATATATATAGTCATTGGTTGATTTGAGGTATAATAGAAGTGGGGATTTCTGGGTTTGTTTCTGAGACCGATCGGCAGAAAAACTCATGATTTACGCATGCCTCAAAGATGACATGAAGCAGCCTTTAACGACTCATAATAAATACTTAACCAGCAGGGACCACAATATATAGAAACTTGCTTGCTCCATATATACATATAGCCTGAGAAAGCTGCTCACACACCGCCACAACCATACCCCAAAGCTATCATGGCCTCCAGCTCGTATTATCATTCAAATATTTCTGATACAGAAGCAGAACTATACATATATATATATATAGTAGTCTGAGTGATATGAAATGGAGTTTAGTTTGAAGTAGCAGAAGAAGCTGATGAGCCAAAAAGAATCTTAACGCAAATTTTCTATTCTGTCAATGAAATGAAGTAAAATAATCCGACAAATGGCTTTAGAACACGCGCCCTGAAGGTGATATATATTCCAAGGGGAAATATATACTTGGAGGAAATGACAAATGAAACAGTGGCAGAAGCCCATCAGAAGGAAGGAGATCAAAGTGGTCCTGCCCTAGAATGACATCAACGTTAAACCAACAAAAAAAAGAAAAAAGAAAAAGAAAAAATCTGCAGAATCTTAGAAATAGACAGAACTGAGGTTAGAGAGCTTCATCACCTGACAATTTGATTTAATTAATGATAAATACTACAAATGAAGGAAAAGGAAGTGGCCCAATCACATGTGCCTTTCTGGAAATATAATAATACTGAGAAAAAAGTGAGAAATCCAGACCAAACTGTACTTGCATCTCGAACTCTTCAAGGAACTGGCTTAGTTTAATCTTTAGCTGTTTCAGTTCGGTTCTTCAATGTTTAAAGCCACAATACTGTCACACACATGCAGACGCTTTTTTTAAAATACGATCTTGAATCTTCTTTGTTAACCCCCCACCACCCCAAAAAAAAAAGAAAGAAAGAAAGAAAAAAAGGATCTTCTTTCAGTAACAATCTTACTTCTGCCTCAAAATCTACTATTAGGGTTTCTTTATCCCTCCCCGATGAACAACCGTTTTGAAAGCCCTAAATGTCTCTGATATGCCCAAAACACCAAATCTCGATCTTTGCACTTTTCGCCCTTTATGGGGATGAAAGGCAAATAATAATATCACTAAAAAAAAAAACTCATCTTCAAATTTTTTTTTTTTTGGGAAACGAGATCTGATGATGATAATGATAATAATAATGTAAATAAAATATATAAGGCTCACGAATGTCAAACCAACTAGAACCAGGATATAGCTTCAAGTTCCAACCCCCTGGCTCAATCCCCTTCACAGTGGACAAGAATCATAGGGTTTGTATAGCCTTTTGAACCGCTTAGCCTTAGTCTCTGACGCATCAAACCTGGTCGGACTTCAGAAGTTTAATCCCCAGGAAGGAAAAAAAGGAGGAGAGAGAACTTTGGGGGGGGGGGGAGTTATTTAAGAAACACATTTTACCAGATTATTCGACAGAAACCTAACCTTTTTAGTGAAAAACAAGACCATTTTTAAGGTGTTATTATAACAAGATTAGTGTAACGAGCCCAAGGTTGCTGGGTGGGTGGGTGGGTTGTTGAGCTTCATACATTAAAAACACGTACCAGCAGAAAATGACATGTCAGGATATATGAAGAATGGTTTTGTTTAGTTGTCTCCGGATAATTAGGGTTCGTCCTCCAACATTGAATGCAAGTAAAGTTAAGCCATTTTCGTTGGTGGAGGCTTCATCTTCATCAATACTTTAAAAATAAATAATATAAGAAATTTTATTCATAAATCTTGTGTGTGTGTGTACACACACACACACACACATAACCGATCATCCAGATTGAGTGGAAATGGATGGACTTGGCTTTTCATTATTTCTTGGAATAAAGTGACCGACACACTACATCGCCACCCTACACAGCTAGCTATCAAGCTACTTATCCAATAAGGGTTAAAAAATGTCGCCCCCAAGTCACCTCAAATCTTTATAGATACATATATAATTAGATACTTCATAGAGGAAAATTAACTAAATTATAGGATAGAATTAACTAACTTCACGCCTTAAAAGAGTGCTAATTGATGCCTTTAAACTCGTTAGAAAAATGTGCAATGACCACAATAAAATGACATGGAGGAATTAAAAGCATGTGTGACTATAAGAAAGGGTAAGATTGAAAAATTAAAAAATAAAAATAAAAATTAACCACAATATAAGGGAGTAACTTTCAAAAGAACAGACAATATCAATTGCTTCTTGGTACAAGCAACAGAAAGGTCAATTATCATATTTGGGTTTCCTTCAAATCATGCATATATCAATGAATATGCATGCAGAAGATAAATTTCAGTAAAATTATCTTACCACGGAAAATGATTTCACAAGATCCCACATCGAAATACTAATATTTATATCCCAAGTAGAAGCCAGTTCTGGTTATTTAAAATGGGGAAAAGGCAATTTTCTTTTTCTCTACCATACCTTGTTGTGAAACATTCCTTGAGTTACAAGGTAGACAAAGGCTTTGCATAAGAAGAATGGTTGTGTATGATTCATGAAGAATCCCAAAAATAAAAGCCCTGTCAAAATAGGTCCATGAAAAGCCAACAACAAAATATCATTCCAAAACAAGCATTATATGATCACAGATTGCCAAAAAGTCTTGTAAATATTGAAACAACATTATAACTAGCTATGACTTAATGTAGTATGCTTCGATTAAGATCAATAACTAATATAACTCTATTCCCATGATCATCAGTATGGTGAAATAGTAATCTTGCACAGAGATGGTATATTAGAACAATCAAACGATCACATCAAGCATATATATGCCAGCACACTTGTGTGAAGGCTCAAACAACATAAGTTCATCGATCTGTGTGCACCTGTGCTACAAGAATCAAGGATTTAAGATAACAATTGCAACTTTTTCCATTGTTAAGCTACTTAGTTTTAGAATAAAGTTCAGGGATTATGCGGTAGCTTACAGATATAGTGATTAAATGAATGATTATATAATGGTACTGATGCAATCAAATAAATATCCTTCTCTCCTTAGGATACCAAATGATCCATATCTCCGAAAAAGGGGAGAGGAGGAAGAGATTGCAGGCATAGCATAAAGATTAAAAAAGAAGGAAAGCAATAATCATCAATATCAAATATAAAATCCATAGTAAGTCACACCGGTCTTGGTCATAATCTGACCTTGGCAATTCACAGGATTCACCTAGTCAAGCAAAAAAAACCAAAAGAAAAGAAAAAGGAAACAGTGAAAGGGAGCTCCCTTCAGTCCAAGCACAGAGAAGAAAAGGATGAAATTTACCTCCTGCATCATTCACACATTCACAATAGCATGTAATGAAGAGACCTGTTCTATTGTGTTTGAATGAATGAGTCAGCAGCTAATTCAAACCCCTTTACCCTTCCATGAGTGGACTGAAGGAAGCTCTCTTAAACTGCTTAATTCCTCATTTAATTAATTAATTAAGCCTCAATCAAATATACCATTATCATATCCCTAAAGGATATTTAGTAATACCAAGATTAAGGGCATTCCAATTCTTAAAGACCAAGCTTTGCAAATAAGCATCATTATTGAATCAGGGCATGCTGCAAAATTTTAATGAATTAGGCATATCACAATTTACTGTATTCCCAGAAAACAAACAAAATTTTGGCCAAAACGGCACCAATTCCAGACCATAACATTTCAAGTGTACATCTGAAACTAACAAAGTTGAACGGCAATTTTGTGCCATAGCCCTAACCCTAGGTCTTGCAGCAAGCAAATAAAGTTATTTGATTATTATACACTAAGTTGTAAAAGATATTGCAGAAATGAAGGTGACAAGGCTAGAATGAAACGTGCTTAATATATATATGGATGGAATGATATTACAAGATTAACCATTATAATAGCAGAAAATGAAAGGGGTGAAATATACATATAGGGCGTTAAACTAGCTGAAATTAGTATATAAATCAAATCAAATTGGCTATATTTCTTACTGCTTTTTCTTTGTTGTCACAGTGCGAGGCCTCGACTGGTAAACGACGATCAGAAGTGCTGCAAGAAGAGAAAAGCAAAGCAATAATAGGACATGGCAAATAAGGGCAAAGAAGATTATGAATTAGAAGGCCAAAAGAAACACAAGTAAATTTTGGAAAAGAAAAGGTTAGGAAGGACGAAGCAGAGAGGAGGAGAAGGAGGAGGAGGAGAGAGAGAGAGAAAGTGTCACTGTCTTCATGAGAGTCAGAGAAAGAAAGGAAAGCGATTGAAGATCTCATATGTATCCACACAAATCTGGAAAAAGCATTATATTTCCGAAAGCAATCAAATATAACAACAAAACAGAATTCTCTTGACAGCCAAATTTTTCCCAACTTATAAATCAGAAACATAGGTGTGTATATATTGACGAGGCAGTATAAATAAATAAACAACAATTAATTAAGATTTAAAAAGGGCCAATCTGTATCAGAAATCAGAAAACAAAAAGAACACCGTGTATTTGTTTTTCCTTTTTTCGGTTTCTTCTCCTATTCTCACTATCCTCCTGGCTGAAAGAGACCCTTATCACAGCCATATATGAATAAAATCCAGGCTAGATATTACTGTACAAGTACTGTGATGGGAAGAAAAGAAAGAGCGAAAGAGGATGGTCTGAGAAGTCTGAGAGAAGATGTGGTCTTGCCATTGCCCCTTTAACTTCTTCTCTCTCTCTCTCTCTTCTTTTGTGGCAGTGCACTATTCTCTGTAAGACTGCCTTCCAAGCCTTTCTCTCTCTTTCTCTTTCATGTCTTTGTGCATTGGAAGTGATGAAGATTGAAGCGTATATATAGGACTTGAGGTCACTGATGCGTCTGGGGGATAAAATCACGAACCGGGGTATCTCGTAATTATATATACATATATAAGTATGTCATTTTTGACCAGAACATAAGTGTGTCATTAAATGAAAGGAAAATGACCGTTAACATGTTAATTATGAAGACTTAGAAAAAGAAAAGGGTACTTAATTTGTGAAATTGTGTTGGTGTTTTTTCGAAAAGCACCATTACTTTACAAGTAAGCATCTGTTTAAGAATTTTTTTTTTTTGGCATGAAAACTGAAGTCAATTCATTAACACAACGAGCTGTTTAAGAAATTTTCAATCAGGTACATGTGAATCCTCAGCCAATAATAAAATATTTTTAAAAAAACTGCCCTCAGTTAAATTTGATAATACTCAGCCAATAATATTAAATAAAAAAAATGATAATTTCAAAATGATAAATAGATGGTGCTAACTATTTTATAAAAGTATTGATTATTAGTATAAAAATTTTAATAATTATTTATTTATCATTTTGAAATTTAACAAGTATTTTATAGTTATTTTTCCTATTAAATATCATACACAAATATATATATCTCTCTTTTTATTTATGGGCTTATAGCACGGGTACTTTAATTAACATTAATTACTAGTATTTTTTGACCTTGAATTAGTATGTATTTGTTATTGATTCTTCACAAAATTATGACTTTAAATTGTTAATGATTACTAATAGGGGTGTGCATGAGGCCCGCATGCCCAATAAGCCCGCCCGAGCCCGCAAGAAAAGCGCCCAGCCCAGCCCAGTAAAAAGCTGCCCAAGCAAAAATGGGCATCTTCGGGCTGGGTTGATTCACGGGCAGGGCAGGGCCGCGGGTAGGGTATGTTGCCCTGCCCATTTGGCCCTGCCCGAAAAATATATATTATATATATAAGATAATATTATTTTAAGCAATTATCTCTTTTGTTTGGCCAAAAAAATTAGGTAAAATTAGAAAAATGAAAGGAACATAAAATTATAATTATATAAAAGAGCTAAATATCAAAATATAAGATTTAATATGCTAAATTACTCCAAGTCAAATTCTTTTCTTTTTCTCTTACATCCAATTTTTTAAAACAAAAAAAAGAAAAATAAAACCACCTTTCAAATTTTGTGCTTTCACATGATTATAAAAATCTGTCAACTATATGAATAAACTAAGGAATTAAACTATTGATTTAGCTTGATTATTAAATGTTCTAATTATTAAATATTTTTTTTTACCTCCCATAAGAAATTGAAAGTTGAAGAACAAGACTACATAGGCCTTATATATATATGAGTGATAAACTCATTCGTGATAATTTTTTTCCTCTCACTTGTCTCAAAACACGATAATTGAATTTTTTTTCTACATATGATATAAGGCATAGTGTCATTACGCTGGGCAGAAAAGCCCGCCCTGCCCAGCCCGTCCTTGCCCTGCCCAAAATGGTTAGGGCTTCTACTGGGCAGGGCCGGGCAGCGGGCTGCAAAACGCAGCCCGCTCATCTTTCGGGCTGGGCATCGGGCAAGGGGTTTGCCCTGCCCATGTGCAGCCCTAATTACTAATATGTGCTTTATGATTTCAGATAAGAATCATAATAAAATTTTATATTTAGAGAAATCAATACATTTTTATGAAAAATTAATTTTACTAATTTTTTAAAATAAATGTTAGGAGGAGTATTGTATTTTTTTTTTCATGTTTTCATATGTAAAATACTTCCTTCAACCCTTAATATAAAAACTAGAACTAATTTCAGGATATTAAGAAAATTAGTTAAGTTAATTATTAGTAATAAATTAATGTCACTTCTTTAAAATACTCCTATTAATCATATATATTAAACTACCATTTGATAGATACTCCTCTAGTCCTATTATAGGGCAGAGAGAGAAGTTATTTTTTGTCTTATTTATAGGGTACTAACAGAATTTTTTGTATGAATGTATAATTTTATCCGTATTGGCTTTATTTAGATAAAGTATAATATATACTCCTTCGGTCCTTAATATAAGACCTATTTATCTAATTTGATTATATTAAAAAAGTTAGATAGTTATTTAATTATAAGATATATGACATGTTTTTCTTAAAACATCATAATCATCTTCCTTAATATCCTCTCTTTCTCTTCTACCTGATTATGATTAAGGGAGTATCCATAAAGGTAATCTAGAAAAAATTGATAAATATAATAAATAGGTCTTATATTTATGATCAAAATCAACTTAACAACTAGATTCCATATTAAGGATCGAAGGAGTATTAGATAAGGATAAAATTGAAAAGTTATTGAATTTTAAATAAGAGTTGAAGTTTAAAGTTCTTCTTAGTCTGCATAAACATACAGGAAATAACCTATAAATAGGACCAGAGGAGTGTATATTTAACATGTACAATTACCGTATCAATTACTTAGGGGCAAAATAGATAAATAATAGAAAAAAATGGTTTGGTATCTTATATTTAGAACCAAATTAAATCTACCACTAGCTCTTATATTACAGGATTAATACAACGTTTGTTGTTATAATTTGCTCTTATTTTGATTTTGATCCTTATAATTTCAAATTTTAGTTTTGGTCCCCAAAAGACAAAATGACTTGTATCTGGACAATACTTATATCAAGTTTCTTATATTCATTATGTTAAATGTTTTAATTAGACATTGTCATGTGTTTGATTATTAAAATATTAGCATGTAATAGTAGTATCATTTAATTATAAATCCATATAAGACTAAAAAAGGACACAAAATCATGCGTGATGGGAAAACTTGACATGATAGATATAAAGAGTATGACCCAAATATTTTTATTTATATTTTTATTAAAATATAATGATTAGCATTTGATATGAAAAGAAACTTGATAAATCAAAATATTATAACTATAAAAATCAAAATTATAATAAAAAAATTATGAAAACTAAATATTATATTAATTCTAAAATATATCTATCAAAACAAAACGAAACGAGCTTAAAAAATGCCCTTTACCCGTCTCCAATTCTACAGGAAAATATTCCCGGAAGACACGACGAAACGAGGCAACATGCATCACGCTCTTTCATTTAGTTGACTACGCGTCACTTTGTGGTAACATGTCGGTTGTTAGAGCAGAAGTAAAATGCTTCTATCTACCACGCACACAATTTTTGTAAAAAAAATTCTAAAATAATTAATAAGCATTATTCGACAATAAAATATTTGATTGGGAAATTAACTGTGCAAAAGTATTTAAATTTTGTTTAATAACCTAGACACAACTCATTTTTTTAGCAGGAGCAGTTCTTATTTATGTCCAATTTATCTTCAATCAAGTTCAAAACAAACATATTTATTGTATTTATGGATATGTTGCTCTCAACTAAAACAATTTATTAATAGAGAATTCATAAGTGATTTATCATAAAAATATACTCCTAATATAGGAGATATCAAGGTACTCACTTTAATTTTAAATATAGGGTCTCAATACACTTTACTTTCTAAATTTTTTTTCTTCATATTATCTCTATTGATTGCATGTATAAAATGAAGTTTTGATCATGATGAATAAGGTACTGTTAAGTATAGGCACTTTAAAGGAATCAATACATATTTATTAAAAAGCTAATTTAATAATTTTTTAACATTTACTAATTAGCTATTTATCAGGTATTTAGATTCAAAAGAGAATATTGTTTGTATATTATAGATAAGATAAATAACCTCAAATTTCCATGTGGATACAAGTTATGGGTCTAACTTTCTCCATTTTATATAATTGATGGTCTTTAATGAAAAAGATCAATATAATTTCTAGTCCTAAAATTTGGGTCTATTTTAATTTTAATTTTTTAAATTTCAAACACATGGTTTTAGTTAATTTAGTATGTCTAAAAACTTTAGTCCCGAGAAGTATAATAATGTTAAAATCTACTAAAATGTCATAAATAGCATTAAAGTGGTGATGTAGATTCACAGATTACACTTAGTTAGATCTTGTACGGATAATAGAAAGGGAAAAAAAGAATAGGTCTTCAAAACGTAACTCTTTAGCTTCCTATTTTTTCTTCCTTGCTATTCATTTTCAGAAATTGTTTACTACACTCATTATGTTATCCACATAAAATCTAGTTATATGTCATGTGATGAGTCCACATCATCACTTTTAACGTCATTAATAACATTTCTACTGACTTTAATATTGTTGTATCTTCAGAGACTAACATTTTAAGACAAATTAAATTTCAGAGACTAAATCATAGGTTTAAAATTTAAGTTACCAAAACCAAAATGAGCTCAAATTTTAAGAATAAAAATCTTATATTTAAAATTAAATCAATACACTACAAAATAAATTTTTTACCTTAAAATCGGAAATAGTACTAGTCATGTGCATGACAATGCCAAAAAACATGTGACAAACTTTTAGGATTACGCTCTCATTGCTTTGTTTGCCAAATTTTTTAGACATCATGCCAACACAAGTTTCTTGTCACTACTCCTACCTACCTTTTTTTGTTTTTTTGGTTGGGTTTGGGTTGGTCCGAAGACCTTGACATTGTTGACACTGTCAATCCCAATGTCATGGTGTGTTAGCCCTAAGGTTATGGTATATATGCGGCATCACACAGTGAATTTCACAGAAGTCCTGCCCAATACAAAAATGCGCATATAAATATTGAAGTTTAATATATAAGTATAGTTGAGAAAATTACTACTCCTCCCGTTCTTAACGTAAGACTTAATTATTATTCTCAATAATAATAATTAAATTAATTAAATTTTTTTTTTAAAAAAAATTCTAATCATTTGCTTTTAAGAAGTAAGGTTAAAAGATTTTAAGTAATTTTATTACTTTTTTATATTACTTCTTTTTTCTAACAAAATTTTGAAATCCCACTTCTTTAATTTTTTAAATAGAGCTTATTAAATTTTTTCCCCTTCTTTTCTTTTTATTTTTCTCATACCAAGCAGTACCTTAGGATCACTTTCAACCTCCCCACTAGTTCTAACTTCTAATAAAGGACCAGAGGCAGTAATTTTTTTTTCATTTACGACTTATTTATAATTCTTCCTCATATAATACACAGTGTAAAATATAATATCTTCCTTTACTTTCACTAAATTGACAGTAATATTTTTTTTTTATTTTCATCCAAATTGTAATATCCTTAAAAACATTTTACACTTAAACATATGATCTAATAATGAAAATCTCGTAGTGGAGCTATTACTGTGTAGTTGTTTACTAGCCATTGACTAAGGGTGTGTTTGGATGACTTCAAACCGTGGTTTGGAAAAGTGATTCTGGAGAATAGATTCTGTGGAGAATAGATTCTGAGAAAAAGTGATTCTGAGAAGTGAGAGTGTTTGGATAGTTATTACCAGAAGTGCTTTTTACATGTGGAAATGACCAAAAAGGGTATAAGTTAATATGATAATTATATAAGGGATAGATTTTATGATTTATTTTGATTTGAAGAAATAAAATTGTTAATGAAATAATTTTTACTAACATAATTAATAATATATAAGATAATATAATTAATACATAATTAATATGTGTACATATATTTATAAAACATAATATTAATATGTTTATAGAAAAATGATTTTTTTTATAACAGAAAAATATTAATTTTGTTTAAAGATTGTAAACGTGAAATCCCATAACATTTTTTCACAACTACTTTTTGTAATAACATACTACATGTATAATAACCTCTGATGTTTAATACAATTAATTAATTAATTGTCACCACACATATTTATTCTTAAATTGAGCTTTTTCATATACTCTTCCAGTTTTGGCAGTAAAGTTATCAGCAAGAATATCCCAAGCTTTCTTTGTTAAGCTAGTACCTTTTCTTTCCCCTTGTTGCACAAGTTCAATGCAGAGGTCAATAAACACTTTCGTGGTTCGTAGGTCCCAGGAAGCTTTCACCGTATTCTTACCCATTATGCTATATCACAATTACAGCTCTTCAGTCATCACAGGTTAATCAACTCAAAATTAATTGAAATAACAAGTGTCATTGTTACCCAAATCAACTATGAATACCATATTAACATTTTTCTTTCTTTCATTATTATTTAAAACAAAAAGAAATTCAATCTGTATTTATAACAAGTAATTAATTTTTTTTAATTCAACATAAAATGGAATTATGTTCCCATTCCTTTCATGACTAGAAAAAAATTAAATAAATTAATTTTAATTACTACAAATACAACATCCTATACTTTTATTCAAAACAGGATTACGAAAAATAAAACATAAGGATTACAAATATATGTCTCTGGAAAAACTAGTCACTTGAATAGACCGAAAACCAATCCTCTGACTGAAATTAGATAAACCAAGCTACACAAATGAATCCTCGAATGAAAATCAACCCACCACTGAAGCAGAACGTCAGCAATAACTATCAACCAAGCAAAACCAACACCTACCAAACACCCCAAGCCAGTACTGAAAAAAAAAAATATTACCCCGGTCAGACCACAAGCCATGACAAGTTCAATGCAGAGTATATAAAACAAAATTTTAGACAGCCCGGTCATCATCAACGTTGAGTGGTCGTAAAAATTATAGGGCGGCAAACTACAAATATTAAACACAGATTTCCATTTGCTCTATTTTTACGTATGAGAGTCCGGTGAAGGAGACATGGAGCTAGATAAACTGTTCTCAGAACCAAAAACAAATTCACAGATTATCAACCAACCGAAGATACCGTATATCATGCTCAAACCAACCGGACATATTTATACACCTTTAATCTATCAGATTTTAAATACCATGATAAACAATCATAACTCAATAGCTTTGGCTGCTTCAGATTTTAAATACCATGATAAGCGTATTTATTGCAACAGCACAGAGCATAAATCGGCCAAACAACTTGAATTTCACATAACTTTTCAGAATCAATCAGATAAAGAAAACGAACTCAGAGACTCACCTGAATGGAGGACTGAATACGGCGACGAGAGTGAACGACGGACCAGGTAGCGGGGCCGGTGGCGGCGGCGGCGACGGCTGCAGGAGGAGCACTTGCGACTGGGCTAGTGAGTGGCGACCAAGCACGAACGAGAAGAGTGGCTCAAGAGAACGAACAAAAGGTGTTTTAAAATCTCTTATCTGATCCGAATTGATTTCACAAAAATCCCATTCACTCCGAATTGATCGTGCTACGGTTCCCCCCCACGGTTAACAACTCGACGTCGCAGCCCGTAGAGGAAGAAACAGAGGCTGCTCTGGTTTTGGCTTGCAAGTTGTATGATCCAGAATCCACAAATAGTCAAACGAAAATTGATCTCAATTGACACTGAAATTAACAGAAGAGATCGAGTAGCAGAGGATAAATGTCGGATCTGAGCCACCTTACCTGAGCACCGGAGAAAGAGCCAGGGAACACTGACCACGGCGGAATGCTTCAGAGCGAACCTGAGCGCCGGAACTCACAACTGATAGCTACGATCTTCTTCCGCCGAGCTGCGATTTCTCTCACCGGCACCTTGAAACCATGGCTGGACGGCGACTCTTCAACACGGGCGGCGACTCGTTCTGTCAAGGAGGAAAGACCGAAGGGGGAAAGGAAGACCGTGCTTGACTTGATGAATGGAACTGGGGAAGAAAGCGAGAGGACGACCGAACTAGAGCTCCGCTCTGGAATGGACCGACTGGAATGGGAGCTTGAAGTTTCGACCGAATGAATAATTGAAGCCAGAAGATAATTGGGGGCTGTTCGGTCATGTGAGGAGGGCCCACCATCACCCTTCAATAATTGGAGCCAGAAGCAGACCGAAATAGCTTCTGGTGAAACCATGTTTGGGGGTTCAAAACCATGGTTTCCCCAAACCATGGTTTTAAAAATTTGAAAGGCTGTTTGGGTAGCATTTTCCCCAAACCATGGTTTGGGTCCCCAAACCATGGTTTGGGGTGCTACCCAAACAGAGCCTAAATAAAAATGAAATCTTGAAATATGAAAAAAAAGTGTTATCTTAATTTTAATCTCAGAAAGTATTTATATATGTTTTAGAAATAAAAGGAATCAGAATTATAAAACTTTAATGATATTTTTAACAGAAATTCAGTTATATTAATTTTTTTGATAAACTATATTAATTCTTAACTACAATTAGAAACTAATGACCAGCAAACTTATACAAGTCCTCAAATAAAAAAATTTAAAAATAAAATTTAAAAATAATTTTAAAATAATAAAAAGAGGACACTTTATTACTTAATAATAATAATAATAATATAACAACCTTTGGCCAACAAATTTAACAAATAATATATTTAAATAAAATATTTTAAAACAAAAGGGAAAACCTATACGGGTAGCTTCCTCTGTAGGTTCTGCTCCACTTCTATTATGATCTTACAAGCTATTTTTTTTATATTTAATTGATAGAATGATATAGATATGCATATGTGGGAATATTAAGAAAATATAAAGATGCATGCAAAATTATTTAATATAATTCCAGGATAAGGCTCTCCTTTCATGGTGCCGCTATAGCTTCATTATTTTATGCACTTCATAATGCATTATGGTGTTACGCTTATACGCACACATACATAAATAATCATGATGTTTTAAAATGAATTTTAATTATAGTGACTAAAGCCATAAAAATGATTTTGTCTGCTGGTGGCAGGTCATTTGGTTCAGGGTTAGGGCTGCGACAAAATCATAGCAATTATTATTTTTTTGGAGTAAATTTAGAGTATTTCTACGTAACTTCAGATTTAAAATTATTCTCTATGATCCTAAAAACATTGAGATTAAAGTTCTCTCAACAAGTATGTTTTTTGGGATTCAAACTTGTATTCTTCTTCTCATAAGAATGAAACTGCTTATCATCTCAAATCTTAACAAACAGCTTGTTGGTATTGTAGCAATTATTTTATTACCCAAAATAGTCAAATCTATTGCTTTTAAAAAAAATTTATTAAGAAAATTAACACTCACTTAGTGAAATTTACAACAAAATATATAATTGGGAGAATCCTATTGAATTAATAAATCTCAAATTAGATTTAGTAACAACAATTTAATAAGTTTTGATAATAACGGATTTGCAAATAACAATACATATTTTGAAAAAAAAATTATTTGAGATTTAATAATTTCAAATTTCTTTTTGTGCGATTCTCGTTGTGTAATTTGAATAACTTTCTTGGCAGATGCTGGGGTGGTGACAGTAGGAGCGAAAACATACTTGGCATAAAATTGGATAAATTAGAGAATAGAGAAAATAAACTAAATTAGTATATTACAAATTTACAATGAAAAGAATTAAACGTAAGTATAGTTGAAAATAAAATCATGAAATAAAAATTAGCCGTTGAATTAATTTAGATTACTTTTTAGAAATATTATAAAGTTAACGAACAATAAAAATCATATCAATATATTAGATAAAGTTGAAATAAAAAGAGAAAGTTTTTATTTTTTAAATAACTCCATTGATAATTATTTTATTAGAATTCACAAAATTCATAATTAAATTTTTTTAAAAAAACTGACAGCTATAATTATCACTTAAATGAGTTTAGGACTGGGTTAGTTGTGTGTGTGTGTTTATATTTCTCATATAAAAGTTATGTGACATTATACCATCCTATGTTTCTCTCGAAGCACTAGTTCCCCCCCCCTTTTCTTGGATTTGATAAAAGATTGTCAAGATTTAGAGCATAAAGGGTTTTTCGCCTTTTCCATCAAGTGTGTTTCCTGATATTCGAATTTGTGTTCTCTTTTGAAAGTAAAACCGTTTACCATCTCAACCAACAACTTGTTGATTTTTTTTACTGATCACTAATCACCTAAGCAATTTTTTCTATGTATTATACAAAATTTTAAAAATGTTTCAAATGAAGTATATAATTTAATATTTACTTATTTTTCATGTACGTATATATATATCAATGTCATTTCAATATAAAATTTAATGAGAAATCACATTATTTATTATTTACTAACATGTAAGAAAGTTTAGATGCGATAAGTTCAGTTTTGGAACATATCAGAATCAGAGCATGTCTCCGAGGTTAGAAAAACTTTCTAACAAATCATATTATTCACGTATTATATTATATATAAATATGATTATTTATCCCTTAAACTTCATATCATATACAACAGTTAGTTAGTATAAAACATAAAATATAGTACCATTTGTAAATTATAAATAAAATTATTGCTTTTATAGATTTCATCTAAACATGAGAATCATATAGTTTTTTTTTGTGTCTTCATAGCAATGATAATCATAATTGTGATATGCACCATAAATTATCCTCCCGTTTTGTTACAAAGTAGCATCCATTGAGTATGGAAGATTGAATTGTCCATAGAAGTTAATACAAAATCAAAGTTTGTTTGAGTGTGTGGGGAGAACAGGAGACCTATCCCAGGATTCCTTAATCGGAATAAGATATATGTGAATTCATGTGATTCATGTCCTTTCCCTTCCATCTTATCCCTAACTCCAAACACACCATGTGTCTCACTGTCTCTTTGCACCTCCACATCCCAACACCACTAAACGCCATCCAATTTAATCATACTTTTCACTTTCTTCATGCATAGACTTTTATTTTCTTTTTATTTTTCTTTGCCGGACATATTTTGTTTTTTCTTTTGTTAGTTTAAAATTGGCTCCCTTAGAACCCCACCATATATTGGGTTATGTATTGGAAAAATTGGAGGGGGAATCTTGTTTGTTTAAAGTACTCCCTCCAGTCCTTATTATAAGCTTTATATAACTAATTTATGGATAACAAACAATTAGTTAAAAGTAATAAATCGGTCAGAAATATATTTTTGTTTCCAAATATGCTCTTACAATAAATGAAGGGGAAAAAAAGAATGTGTGGGAAAATGTGATAAGAAGGATTATGGTAAATAGAAAGAATGAATAATTGAGGGTAAAATTGAAAAAAATACATTAAATGTTAAGATAAATGCTAAATTAAAGCTTATAAAATAGATTACACCCCTCTACCAATTTAAAGCTTATAAATAAGAGCCGAGAAGTATTTTTGAAACATCCCAAACACCCCCTTAACATTAAATGCTTACCGTTTGATGTACTGTTTATTGTATTTTATTCTTCTTTGTTATCTTAATACACGTATAATATATAATAAATGCAATCTTTTATTTAATGGCTACTATTTCTTTAGGGAATGAGATTGAATTTATAATGTTTTTAAAAAATCTAGATTGTTTATTAATGGTCACCGTACACATGATTTATCATAAGGTCACAAGAATTTGGGCATTATTTTGAAATATTAGGATCTATCATAAGGTCACAAGAATTTGGGCATTATTTTGAAATATTAGGAAACTAAAATTCAAAATGACCTAATCCTCTTGACAAAAAGAGATGGAACACAACAAATAAATAGCACACCCTCGTATGTATATACAGGGTTAGATAATTAATTTATCGATTTTATTTTGCAAACTTTAATTCATAAAAATTCCAGTTTGATAAACACTGATCCAAATAAGCATGCACAATCAAGCGCATGCTTGATTATCAAAAGTTCAAGAGTACATTTACAAAGTCTATATCATAAAAGTAATCCAGAATTACTTTCCTTAAAAGTCTTCTTAACTCCACATAGACTTTTTTAAAATAAACTTTTAATATTTTAACACACTTAAATAATTGTTTAATGAGAGTACATTAGTCTGAAATACTTTTAACTTTTAAAAAGTGCTAAACAAACATGGTTTTCATGCCATTTTGAAATAAATTTATTTCAAATGAAATTGCTATATGTCAATATATTTAAATGGGGTTGGCAAAATATATATATATATATATATTTAAATTGCATTGATCTAGAAGTTCACTTACAATACTTTTCTGGAAGAAAAATTATTCGACTGCTAAGAAAGAAATATAGTCATAAAAGTTTTTTACAACGGGTGAGTAAGTAGTATGTAATAACAAGTTCCCGTATAAAAAATGACAACAGGTTAATATTATTTACTTTAAACTAATATTACACTATGTAATTTTATATATTTTCTTCTACTCTAAATAAAATAGCTAGTTGATGATAAGCTTTAATTTTAAATATAATATTCTAATCTACTATGTTTTTAATATTTATTTATTTATTTCTCAAATTATTTTTATTGATTGTACATACTAATAGGGAGCAGTTTTTTTTAGAGAGGGGTATTTTAGGAAAAAAAATAACATGTCTTATCGCAAACAGCAAACTCATTTAATTTTATTTAATTTGTATAAATTAATTATTTAAATTTTATATTTAAAATCTGATGGATAGAATATTATATACCGTAACTTTGCCAATGTTTTTTTTATTCCTAGCCTTCTTTTGTTGAGAAAGTGCTCCTTCATTGAGCTTAAAACTGTGCGTAATTTAAATTCCAGGTTAGAAGTTGAAGTTTAACTTGTAGGCATTGAAACTACACGTTCTTACTCAAAAGGGAAGGGGTTTATTCCCCACCGTGGCACCTGGGGATGCATCCTAGAGTCGGTTTGCACAGCCTAATATTGGCATCACCTAAGAAAAACCGTTTAAACATCCTGCTCTTGACTTAGATTAAACCTGAACCTTTACTTAAAATTTTTGTACCAAAAATAAAAAATTTGTAGGCTTCGGCAATCACAATGAGGTTAAATGTTAGAAAAGTCTTTTCTTTTGGTTAAACATTAAAATAATCTACCAACAAAGGTTGATTTAGACTGTAAAGTCAAATTTTGCTGCCTATATAAGAGTTTTATTGGTAGGTGATTTGTAAGTACTTTTATAAATGTTTTTTGAATTTGGATTAAGGGTGTTCATGAGGCCCAAAAGCCCGTAATACCTACTTGAGCCCAATGAAATTATGTCTAACCCAGCCCTAAAAAAGCAGCATAAACAATAAATGGCCATTTTTGTGCAGGGCCAAATGTTAGGTAGGGCTCGTTATCGGGCAAAGTATGCTGCCTAGCCCATTTGGCCCAGCCCAAAGTTTATATATATAATTATATTTAATATACACATATATGTAATATTCATATATGATAAAATTATATATTTCAAGATTTAAATTGTTGATATATTTGACTATGGATGTTGTTTGAAAATCTATCATGTTATATTTGATTATATAATAATTATAAGGAGATATGGAATGATAACTAGATATATGAATTTATAGTGTATTGTTTATATTTCTTCTCTTGAAATATTCTAAATTGTGCTTTTATAAAATACATTTAAAAATCAAAATATTCTTTTTAGGTTTGGTGGAAATCTTCACATAATATGAATAACGCATCAGTACATCGTCATTTAGGGTGGGCTTCTCTACCTAGCCCTACCCTAAGTAACTCAGGTTTTCACCGGGCAAGGCTAAGTAGTGGGCTTTGCAATGCAGCTCGTTGATCATTCAGCTGGGCATCAGGCAAGGGTTATGCCTCGCCCAGCCATTGTGCAACCCTAGTCTATATGTATGCCTTATTTTTGGTGGGTTTTTGAGACTCAACTCATCCAAACTTTTTTGTTTAAAAAAACAGATAATCTAATGCAGGTAATGGCATAACAATTTGAATTGAAAAGCAATCAATAATTAATAATGCAAAAAGTTGAAAATTTTTGTGAGAAAATAATCGTCTTATATTACTCATTATTGTAACAAATAATCAAAAGTAAAACCCTTAACCCTATTATGAAATTAACCAACAAAGAAAGTATATTGGAGAAGAGATGTAGACAAGAAAATGAGAGAATGATATTATATATCTTCACTTGCATCATAATACAATGGCATGCCCTATTTATAGGCATAGTCTTACATATAAGTTACACTATTACTTAAATGATAGATAGTGGATAATAAACCACATGAATGTGAAGTGGGAGTGAGTTATAAGATTAAAGGCATAGTGGAGAAGTAATGGAGTAGTGGAAGATCAATACTTAGTGGAAGTAGTGGGAGTTGATGAAGTTGAAGAGGAAGAGGAGATGGACATCCACATTTGATAATATTCATAACACTCCTCCTTGTATGTCCATTATATAAGGATGTGCCTTATTAAAAACTTTAACTAGGAAAAACCCTATGGGACAAAAACCTAGCAGAAGAAAAGAGTATACATTCATTCATACACTATTCGGTGCTGCCTCATTAAAAACCTTGTTAGCAAAACCCAGTAGGAAAGACCATAGACAAGGAAAAAAGAGTACAACGTGTATTAACTCCTCCTCTTGATAACATCAATTGATATCCCCAAGTTAGTGGCATATGATTTCATGAACAAGCTTTTGAAATATTGTAATAGAAAGTGACTTGGTGAACAAATCTCCTAAATTTTTATTTGAATGGATTTGCTAGATATATATTTCACCATCTTTTGAATATTATGAGATAAATATTCATTTGAAATTATCAGCATGTGGATAAAAAAAGAATCTAGAATTCTATTCCAATGTCTTTGGTGAAAAACTATGTCTTAGTAATAAGTTAATAGCAAATGATATGTCAAGTCATGAGTGACTGATAAGATATAATATGGTACTTCTGGACCTATGATTTGGTACTTCTAGACCAAATAGTTCTTCATCACATTCTCGAAATCTAAAAGGTTCTTTATTCACCTCCACAAATCTCACAACCATCAAAGTATATAATGGATATGATTTATCCATATAAAAACATTTTAAGACTTTCTTGTATCAATTATTTGATACACAAAAATCCTTATGTTTCAAGTATTCAATTTGCAATTCGAGGCAAAACTTTGTTCTTCCCAAGTTCTTCATTTCAAATTCTTTCTCGTAAACAATTTATAGCTTTTATGAGCTCTTCAGGAGTTCTGATGATATTTATGTCATCAATACAAACAAAAAGTATAACAAACTCATTTTCAGATTGATAACCTCTCTAAATTCCTACTGAATTAAGCTGATTTAACGCTCTTTTATGGGGTTATAAGTCAATTTTGTAGGAAACAAAGCCTGAAGAGAGTATAGAATGGAGAAAAGCTGAAAAGAAGTCATCCGCCGCGGCAGATCAAACAGAAAGGGAGGAGTGGGCCTCTGCTGAATCCGCCGCGGCGCCCAAGCTATCTCGGAGAAAACCTGTTCGGTAAAATCCGCCACGGCCGATTGTCACGTGAGCCGCAGCGCCTGAGCCTCAAAGTCATTATGTAATAGTCGCTGCGGTGCCTGGCCTTTCGTAGCTGTGCGTTTTATATTGTAACTTAAAAACTTAGGGCATATAGAGGTGGAGACTCGGTTTTTCGGGGAGAGTTCGACTTTTGGAGCAATTTTGGAGGCTGGCTCTGCTAGGGTTTGGAGTTTTGGAGGCTTGGAACCTTTGGGCTTGAAGTTAGAAGATATTCAAAGCTTGATACTTGAATTTTCTGGGTTTCCTTCTTCTTCCCCTCTTGTTTTTGCTATGACTACTAGATACTCTTATAGTTGTAGTTCTTTACTTGATATGTATAGCTAAATCCGTTTTTTTAGGGTTATTTTGATCTATTGTATGGATTGAGATTGGGTTTTACTCTCTCTTTAGTGTTAATGATAATATTCAGTTGTTTTTACTTTGAGCTTAATGCTTCCTTTTGTCTGGCCATCATTTGGATTGATTGATTGATTAGTTTAACTTGAGAAAGTTAAACTAATTCGTGAACTTTGGTAAAAGCTTGCTAGTCCAGAAATTTAATTGATTAAATAGATGGTTTGTTGATGGATCAGAGATGTATCTGTTGACCTAGCATAGACTAAATGGGTTTTGGTTTTTAAAGTGCAACCTTTTCAAACAAATGCAAGATATTGCTGCGTTTTAATTGTGTTTGCAACATTTGGTTTTGACTTGAGAAAGCTTAATCAATTCTGTAAACCCAGGCTAACTGAACTTATTGTAAAGCACCATTTGAGAAGTAATTAATCCAGTTTCATGAAGTACTTTAGTGAAAAATAACCCTAGTTTCTTAATTGTTTCAAGGTCGATTTGATCTTATACTGCTTTAAACCATTGTTTTCTTAACTTTCATTTCACAAACTCTTTTACAACAATTGTTCCACTAACCCTAACCCTTTGGTCTTTTCACTCTTCATACCAATTTCAAAACCCCCTTCCCTCACATTCCCGTCGACTTGCTACTTCTCCCATTGTGTACCTTCAATCTCTCCCATTCGCCGGTCGCTTCTCTCTCTCTCGCCGCCGGACGCCACGCTAGTTGGTCACCCACCACCAGTCATCCTCTCTCCCACCGCCATTCCTTCTCTCCCTCAAAGTCGGCGATTCTCTTCTTTGTTCTTGTTTCAGTCCGCTTCCGTCCTTTGTTCATCCGCCGGTAACAATCCAATGGCCCCCAGGAAGAAAGCCCGTGCCACCTCCCTTGATCCTCCAATTAAAGAGCTCATTGAAAAAAGAGGTTTGCATCAAGAAAGAGAATTTCCGTGCACAAATAAATTCGGGTTCTATAAAAAAGCAAGGAAGCTCAACCTCCTAAATCTGATTGGTCCCAAAGGTGAAGGGAATGAGAAGCTGGTCAGAAAAGTCTATGTTAGGGTGGCTACAAACTTGAGTAATGAGATGTTTATATGGTACCAGCATTTCCTCATTACTCCGGTGCGCATCAGAGATCACTATGAGCTTCCCGAGGTGGACAAGTGCCAATATCAGTATTATCTCAACAATCAGAAGGAGATTCCCCTCGATGCCATCTCAGCAACACTCACTGGTTCTGATGAGATGTGGGTGCAGCCTAAGAGGGGCCAGGCATATATTATGAGAAAAGACATGATACCGGAGGCCAGAATTTGGTTGCATATTGTCACAAGAAACATTATGCCAACCACACATCTCAGTGAAGCCCCAAGGAATCTGGCACTCCTGATATATTTGCTTATGATCAAGGCAACAGTAGATGTAGGAAAATTGATTTTTGATGCCATCTGGGATGCCTACAGAGCCCACAATACAAATCTTGTCATGCCTCACCTCATCTCGGATCTGCTATCTAAAGTGGGGGTAGAATGGAAAGACAAAGACCGAAATTTCAAACCTATTTCACCATTCAACTACTCTAATCTGGTTCCTGAACGAGAACAACAACGGATCACTGAAGCCATGTTTGCTGAACAATTCCCGAGGAATATAGGAGGCAACAGGAAGCTCGAGCCAGTGCCAGTGTTGACCCTACCACTCAAAGCTTGGATCTCCTCCATGAGAAATTGGACAGAGAGATACGTCACAGGAGACGTAGACAAAGGCGCATGGAGGAGCTATTAGTCCAGATTGCAAGGAAATTGGACATTGACGCGCCGAATGTGGAAGATACAAGCACTGAGGCAGAGTCACCAGAAGATGAATATGAAGC